>NW_025231602.1:1416-2087 GCF_018294505.1 Triticum aestivum | reverse complement strand
CCTGGATTAAATCCTATCAAAATCGCAAAATGCCTTGTTTTGTTAAAAGGAAACAGAAGTAACTCCTAGCTACGTGCACTGTGTTTGTGCGTGTGTGTGTGGCCGATGTGCCATGTGTGTGGGGCTGCCCCAAAATTAGTTTAGGTCTAATTTAATTAGATGGATTAGTTTTAGGATTATTTTTGCCCCTTAGCTAGTTTTATTAGTGCTAAGTTACTTTAGTAGTAGATGACATGTGGGTCCTCATTTAGATAAGTTAGGTTTATTTATTTGTTTAGGAAAATAGTCTATGACATGTGGGCCACACACGCCCTTTTGACTAGTCAAATTGACTTGGTCAATTCGGATTAAACTAAATATAATAAATCCAGAAATTTCAGAAAATACTTAAAACATTGGAAAATCATAGAAAATTAATCATAACTTCGATGAAAATACTTTCTACATGAAAGTTGCTCAGAACGACGAGACGAACCCGGAAACGCAGCCCGTTCGTCCGCCACGCATCCCTAACCTATCAAACTCGCAACTTTCCCCCTCCGGCTCCTGTGCTCGAAAACACGAAACACCGGGGATACTTTCCCGGATGTTTCCCCCCTTCGTCGGTATCACCACCTACCGCGTTAGGGCACACCTAGCACAACGTATTGCCGCGTCTTGCTTTGTGTTAC
>NW_025231602.1:0-1075 GCF_018294505.1 Triticum aestivum | reverse complement strand
CTTGCATTAGAGTAGTGTAGCATGTTACTGCTTTCCGTTAATCCTATTCTGATGCATAGCCTGTCATTGTTGCTACAGTCATTGATACCTTACCCGCAATCCTAAATGCTTAGTATAGGATGCTAGTGTTCCATCAGTGGCCCTACACTCTTGTCCGTCTGCCATGCTATACTATTGGGCTGTGATCACTTCGGGAGATGATCACGGGCATATACTATATACTTTACACTGTTACATTACCTGTGATACTGTTCGGAGTTGGGGGCTGAAAGGACAGGTGGCTCCACCCCGGTAGACGTGGGCCTGGGTTCCCGACGGCCCCCGACTGTTACTTGTGGCGGAGCGACAGGGCAGGTTGAGACCACCTAGGAGACAGGTGGGCCTGGTCCTGTTCGGCGTTCGCGGATACTTAACACGCTTAACGAGATCTTGGTATTTGATCTGAGTTGGCTACGAGCCTATACGCACTAACCATCTACGTGGGAGTGGTTATGGGTATCCCGACGTCGTGGTATCAGCCGAAGCACTTCAGACGTCAGCGACGGAGCGGCGCGCGCCGGATTGGAACGTAAGCCTGCTCTTGTATTAAGGGGGCTAGTTCTGCTTCCGGCCGCCCTCGCAATGTGCAGGTGTGCTATGGGCGATGGGCCCAGACCCCTGTGCGCTTAGGTTTAGACCGGCGTGCTGGCCTCTCTGTTTTGCCTAGGTGGGGCTGCGACGTGTTGATCTTCCAAGGCCGGGCATGACCCAGGAAAGTGTGTCCGGCCAAATGGGATCGAGCGTGTTGGGTTATGTGGTGCACCCCTGCAGGGAAGTTAATCTATTCGAATAGCCGTGATCTTCGGTAACAGGACGACTTGGAGTTGTACCTTGACCTTATGACAACTAGAACCGGATACTTAATAAAACACACCCTTCCAAGTTCCACAGACAACCCGGTGATCGCTTTTCTACAGGGCGACGAGAGGAGGATCGCCGGGTAGGGTTATGCTATGCGATGCTACTTGGAGATGCTGCTTGGAGATGCTACTTGAAGATGCTACTTGGAGGACTTCAATCTACTCTCTCCTACATG
>NW_025231601.1:0-11083 GCF_018294505.1 Triticum aestivum | reverse complement strand
AATAACAATTTATTCTCTAACTTTAAATGAATAACCGTATCGCAATAAACATGATCAAATCATATTCATGCTCAACGCAAACGCTAAATAACATTTATTTATGTTTAACACTAATCTCGAAAATATAGGGAGTGTGCGATGATGATCATATCAATCTTGGAACTACTTCCAACACTCATCGTCATTTCACCCTCAACTAGTCTCTGTTTATTTTGTAACTCCTGTTTCAAGTCGCTAATTTTTAGCAACCGAACAAGTATCAAATACTCAGGGGCTACTATAAACACTAGTAAGGTACACATCAATAACCTGTATATCAAATATACCCTTGTTCACTTTGCCATCCTTCTTATCCACCAAATATTCAGGGTATTTCCGTTTCCAGTGACCATTTCCTTTGCAGTGTAAGCACTCAGTTTCAGGCTTTGGTTCATCTTTGGTCTTCTTCACGGGAGTGACAACTTGTTTGCCATTCTACTTGAAGTTTCCCTTTCTTTCACTTTGCCCTTTTCTTGACACTAGTGGTCTTGTCAATCATCAACACATGATGCTCTTTCTTGATTTCTACCTTCGTCGATTTCAACATCACGAAGAGCTCGGGAATCGTTTTCGTCATCCCTTGCATACTGTAGTTCATCACGAAGTTCTAGTAACTTAGTGATGGTGACTAGAGAATTCTGTCAATCACTATCTTATCTGGAAGATTAACTCCCGCTTGATTCAAGCGATTGAAGTACCCAGACAATCTGAGCACATGCTCACTAGTTGAGCAATTCTCCTCCATCTTTTAGCTATAGAACTTGTTGGAGACTTCATATCTCTCAACTCGGATATTTGCTTGAAATATTAACTTCAATTCCTGGAACATCTCATATGGTCCATGACGTTCAAAACGTCTTTGAAGTCCCAATTCTAAGCCGTTAAGCATGGTGCACTAAACTATCAAGTAGTCACCATATTGAGCTAGCCAAACGTTCATAACGTCTGCATCTGCTCCTGCAATAGGTCTGTCACCTAGCGGTGCATCAAGGACATAATTCTTCTGTGCAGCAATGAGGTAAAACCTCAGATCACGGATCCAATCCGCATCATTGCTACTAACATCTTTCAACAGAGTTTTCTCTAGGAACAAATCAAAATAAACATATGAAAGCAACAACGCGAGCTATTGATCTATAACATAATTTGCAAAATACTACCAGGACTAAGTTCATGAAAAATTTAAGTTCAATTAATCATATTACTTAAGAACTCCCACTTAGACAGACATCTCTCTAGTCATCTAGGTGATCACGTGATCCAAATCAACTAAACCATGTCCGATCATCACGTGAGATGGAGTAGTTTCAATGGTGAACATCACTATATTGATCATATCTACTATATGATTCACGTTCGACCTTTCGGTCTCCGTGTTCCGAGGCCATATCTGTATAAGCTAGGCTCGTCAAGTTTAACCTGAGTACTCCGCGTGTGCAACTGTTTTGCACCCGTTGTATTTGAACGTAGAGCCTATCACACCCGATCATCACGTGGTGTCTCAGCATGAAGAACTTTCGCAACGGTGCATACTCAGGGAGAACACTTCTTGATAATTTAGTGAGATATCATCTTAAAATGCCACCGTCAATCAAAGCAAGATAAGATGCATAAAGGATAAACATCACATGCAATCAATATAAGTGATATGATATGGCCATCATCATCTTGTGCTTGTGATCTCCATCTTCGAAGCACCGTCGTGATCACCATCGTCACCGGCGCGACACCTTGATCTCCATCATAGCATCGTTGTCGTTACGCCATCTATTGCTTCTACGACTATCGCTACCGCTTAGTGATAAAGTAAAGCAATTACAGGGCGTTTGCATTTCATACAATAAAGCGACAACCATATGGCTCCTACTAGTTGCCGATAACTTCGGTTACAAAACATGATCATCTCATACAATAAAATATAGCATCACGTCTTGACCATATCACATCACAACATGCCCTGCAAAAACAAGTTAGACGTCCTCTACTTTGTTGTTGCAAATTTTATGTGGCTGCTACGGGCTTTAGCAAGAACCGTTCTTACCTACGCATCAAAACCAGAACGATAGTTCGTCAAGTTAGTGTTGTTTTAACCTTCGCAAGGACCGGGCGTAGCCACACTCGATTCAGCTAAAGTGAGAGAGACAGACACCCGCCAGCCACCTTTAAGCACGAGTGATCGTAATGGTGAAACCAGTCTCGCGTAAGCGTACGCGTAATGTCGGTCCGGGCCGCTTCATCTCACAATACCGCCGAACAAAAGTATGACATGCTGGTAAGCAGTATGACTTGTATCGCCCACAACTCACGTGTGTTCTACTCGTGCATATAACATCAACGCATAAAACCTAGGCTCGGATGCCACTGTTGGGGAACGTAGTAATTTCAAAAAAATTCCTACGCCACGCAAGATCATGGTGATGGCATAGCAACGAGAGGGGAGAGTGTTGTCCACGTACCCTCGTAGACCGTAAGCGGAAGTGTTAGCACAACGCGGTTGATGTAGTCGTACATCTTCACGATCCGACCGATCCATGCACCGAACGTACGGCACCTCCGAGTTCAGCACACGTTCAGCTCGATGACGATCTCCGGGCTCTGATCCAGCAAACCTCCGAAGATGAGTTCCGTCAGCACGACGGCGTGGTGACGATGATGATGTTCTACCGGCACAGGGCTTCGCCTAAACTCCGCGATGATATGACCGAGGTGGAATATGGTGGAGGGGGGCACCGCACACGGCTAACGAACGATCCATAGATCAACTTGTGTGTCTATGGGGTGCCCCCTGTCCCCGTATATAAAGGAGCCAGGGGGGAGGAGGCGGCCGGCCAAGGAGGGCGCGCCAAGGGGGGAGTCCTACTCCCACCGGGAGTAGGACTCCCTTCTTTCCTAGTTGGAGTAGGAGAAGGGGGGAAGGAGGAGGAGGAGGGGAAGGAAAGGGGGGGCGCCGCCCCCCTCTCCTTGTCCTATTCGGATTAGGGAGGGGAGGGGGCGCGGCCCACCTCTTGCCTCCTCTCCTCTTCTCCCTTAAGGCCCATGTAGACCCAATAACCCCCGGGAGGGTTCCGGTAACCCCCCGGTACTCCAGTAAAATTCCGATTTCACCCGGAACACTTGCGATGTCTAAACATAGGCTTCCAATATATCAATCTTTATGTCTCGACCATTTCGAGACTCCTCGTCATGTCCGTGATCACATCCGGGACTCCGAACAAACTTCGGTACATCAAAACTTATAAACTCATAATAAAACTGTCATCGTAACGTTAAGCGTGCGGACCCTACGGGTTCGAGAACTATGTAGACATGACCTAGAACTATTCTCGGTCAATAACCAATAGCAGAACCTGGATGCTCATATTGGCTCCTACATATTCTACGAAGATCTTTATCGGTCAAACCGCATAACAACATACTTTGTTCCCTTTGTCATCGGTATGTTACTTGCCCGAGATTTGATCGTCGGTATCCAATACCTAGTTCAATCTCGTTACCGGCAAGTCTCTTTACTCGTTACGTAATGCATCATTCCATAACTAACTCATTAGCTACATTGCTTGCAAGGCTTATAGTGATGTGCATTACCGAGAGGGCCCAAAGATACCTCTCCGACAATCGATGTGACAAAACCTAATCTCGAAATACGCCAACCCAACATGTACCTTTGGAGACACCTGTAGTACTCCTTTATAATCACCCAGTTACGTTGTGACGTTTGGTAGCACCCAAATTGTTCCTCCGGTAAACGGGAGTTGCATAATCTCATAGTTACAGGAACATGTATAAGTCATGAAGAAAGCAATAGCAACATACTAAACGATCAAGTGCTAGGCCAACGGAATGGGTAATGTCAATCACATCATTCTCCTAATGATGTGATCCCGTTAATCAAATGACAACACATGTCTATGGTTAGGAAACATAACCATCTTTGATTAATGAGCTAGTCAAGTAGAGGCATACTAGTGACTATATATTTGTCTATGTATTCACACATGTATCATGTTTCCGGTTAATACAATTCTCGCATGAATAATAAACATTTATCATGAAATAAGGAAATAAATAATAACTTTATTATTGCCTCTAGGGCATATTTCCTTCAAGGAGGAGTCTGCTTCTGAGGAGGCGGAGGTGGAGTTTGAGGAGGAGTCCGACTCTGGTGTTGCGAGTCTGGCTCCAGCTACAGCCTACATCGCCAAGTCCATCTTCAACACAGAAGACAATGGCTCCGTTGTTGGAAATATGCCCTAGAGGCAATAATAAATTAGTTATTATTACTATATTTCCTTGTTCATGATAATGGTTTATTATCCATGCTATAATTGTATTGATAGGAAACTCAGATACATGTGTGGATACATAGACAACACCATGTCCCTAGTAAGCCTCTAGTAGACTAGCTCGTTGATCAATAGATGGTTACGGTTTCCTGACCATGGACATTGGATGTTGTTGATAATGGGATCACATCATTAGGAGAATGATGTGATGGACAAGACCCAATCCTAAGCCTAGCACAAAGATCTTGTAGTTCGTATGCTAAAGCTTTTCTAATGTCAAGTATCATTTCCATAGACCATGAGATTGTGCAACTCCCGGATACCGTAGGAATTCTTTGGGTGTACCAAACGTCATAACATAACTGGGTGGCTATAAAGGTGCACTACGGGTATCTCTGAAAGTGTCTGTTGGGTTGGCACGAATCGAGACTGGGATTTGTCACTCCGTGTGACGGAGAGGTATCTCTGGGCCCACTCGGTAGGACATCATCATAATGTGCACAATGTGACCAAGGGGTTGATCATGGGATGATGTGTTACGGAACGAGTAAAGAGACTTGCCGGTAACGAGATTGAACAAGGTATCGGGATACCGACAATCGAATCTTGGGCAAGTACTATACTGGTAGACAAAGGGAATTGAATACGGGATTGATTGAATCCTTGACATCGTGGTTCATCCGATGAGATCATCGTGGAACATATGGGAGCCAACATGGGTATCCAAATCCCGCTGTTGGTTATTGGCTGGAGAGTTGTCTCGGTCATGTCTACGTGTCTCCCGAACCCGTAGGGTCTACACACTTAAGGTTCGATGACGCGGGTTATAGGGAATAGATGTACGCGGTTACCGAATGTTGTTCGGAGTCCCGGATGAGATCTCGGACGTCACAAGGAGTTCTGTAATGGTCCGGAGGTGAAGATTGATATATTGGACGAAGGGTTTTGGAGTCCGGAAGTGTTCCAGAGGTACCGGGTGATGACCAGCATGACCGAAAGGTGTTTCGGGAGCCCCGGCAAGTGTTGGGGGGGCTTCATGGGCCAAGGGAAGGGGGCAAACCAGCCCACTAAGGGGCTGTGCGCCCCCCTCACCTATTTCCACGTGACCAGGGGGTTTGGGGCGCCCCATCCAGGGTTCCCACCTCCTGGCTTGGGGGCCAAGTCACCCAAAGGGGAGATCTCATCTGCCCTGGCCGCCGGCCCCCCTAGGGGAAACCCTAGGGCGCCTTCCCCTCCCCTTGCCCCTATATATAGTGGAGGTTTTGGGGCTGCCCAACACACGAGTCTCTCTCTCCCAAGGCGCAGCCCTACCTCTCTCCTCCTCGTCTCTCGTAGTGCTTGGCAAAGCCCTGCTAGAGTACCGCGCTCCTCCACCACCACCACGTCGTCGTGCTGCTACTGGACGGAGTCTTCCCCAACCTCTCCCTCTCTCCTTGCTGGATCAAGGCATGGGAGACGTCACCGGGCTGCATGTGTGTTGAACGCGGAGGCGCCATTGTTCGGCGCTTAGATCGGAATCAACCGCGATCTGAATCTCTACGAGTACGACTCCTTCATCCGCATTCTTGTAACGCTTCCGCTTAGCGATCTACAAGGGTACGTAGATGCACTCCCCTTTCCCTCGTTGCTAGATTACTCCATAGATTGATCTTGGTGTTGCGTAGAAAATTTTGAATTTCTGCTACGTTCCCCAATAGTGGCATCATGAGCTAGGTTTATGGGTAGTTTCTATGCACGAGTAGAACACAAGTTGTTGTGGGCGTTGATTTTGTTCAATATGCTTACCGTTACTAGTCCAATCTTGTTTCGACGGTATTGTGGGATGAAGCGGCCCGGACCGACCTTACACGTACTCTTACGTGAGACAGGTTCCACCGACTGACATGCACTAGTTGCATAAGGTGGCTAGCGGGTGTCTGTCTCTCCTACTTTAGTCGGATCGGATTCGATGAAAAGGGTCCTTATGAAGGGTAAATAGCAATTGACAAATCACGTTGTGGTTTTTGCGTACGTAAGAAAAGTTCTTGCTAGAAACCCTTAGCAGCCACGTAAAACATGCAAACAACAATTAGAGGACGTCTAACTTGTTTTTGCAGGGTATGCTATGTGTTGTGATATGGCCAAAAGTATGTGAGCAATGATATGTGTGATGTATGATATTGATCATGTTCTTGTAATAGGAATCACGACTTGCATGTCGATGAGTATGACAACCGGCAGGAGCCATAGGAGTTGTCTTAATTTATTGTATGACCTGTGTGTCATTGAGCAACGCCATGTAATTACTTTACTTTATTGCTAAACCGTTAGCCATAATAGTAGAAGTAATAGTTGACGAGACAACTTCATGGAGACACGATGATGGAGATCATGATGATGGAGATCATGGTGTCATGCCGGTGACGATGATGATCATGGAGCCCCGAAGATGGAGATCAAAGGAGCAATATGATATTGGCCATACCATGTCACTATTTGATTGCATGTGATGTTTATCATGTTTATGCATCTTATTTGCTTAGAACGACGGTAGTAAATAAGATGATCCCTCGCAATAATTTCAAGGAAGTGTTCTCCCTAACTGTGCACCGTTGTGAAGGTTCGTTGTTTCGAAGCACCACGTGATGATCGAGTGTGATAGATCCTAACGTTCGAATACAATGGGTGTAAGCCAGATTTACACATGCAATACACTTAGGTTGACTTGACGAGCCTAGCATGTACAGACATGGCCTCGGAACACGGAAGACCAAAAGGTCGAGCATGAGTCGTATAGAAGATACGATCAACATGAAGATGTTCACCGATTGTCGGTGTCAAAACCGGCGGATCTCGGGTAGGGGGTCCCGAACTGTGCGTCTAGGCGGATGGTAACAGGAGACAAGGGACACGATGTTTTTACCCAGGTTCGGGCCCTCTCGATGGAGGTAAAACCCTACTCCTGCTTGATTGATATTGATGATATGGGTAGTACAATAGTGGATCTACCACGAGATCAAGGAGGCTAAACCCTAGAAGCTAGCCTATGGTATGATTGTTGTAATGGTTGTTAGTCCTACGGACTAAAACCCTCCGGTTTATATAGACACCGGAGAGGGCTAGGGTTACACAGAGTCGGTTACAATGGTAGGAGATCTACATATCCATATTGCCAAGCTTGCCTTCCACGCCAAGGAAAGTCCCATCTGGACACGGGACGAAGTCTTCAATCTTGTATCTTCATAGTCTTGGAGTCCGGCCGATGATGATAGTCCGGCTATCAGGACACCCCCTAGTCCAGGACTCCCTCAGTAGCCCCTGAACCAGGCTTCAATGACGATGAGTCCGACGCGCATATTGTTCGGCATTGCAAGGCGGGTTCCTCCTCCGAATTAATTCATACAAGATTGTGAACACCGGGATAGTGTCCGGCTCTGCAAAATAAATTCCACATACCATCGTAGAGAGAATAATATGTACACAAGTTCAATCTGCTGGCGTATTTTGGGGCGTGACGTCACACCACTACCAAGCCTTTACTTGAATCATTTTTATTATACCACCTCAGCGCGTTTAGCGAAGCGGTTTCCTTGGCACGTCTTGTCGAAGCAGAGATCGTGTTCCCCTTATTTCGGGATTCCCATCAATACGGACGTGGGTAACCCAACCGCGCCATTGATTGTGGCGCTTGGGAGATAGGCGAGTTTTACCAGGCCGGTGGGGACGCATAGTCTTCGTCCGCCCATATATAAGGGGATAAGGATCCACCCTTTTTACCTACGCCTTCTTCCTCCTTCGCCTATCCATCTCCGCGCACTTGAGCTCCAGCGCCCAAGTCCGCACACCTCGCCTCAACCTCCTCCAGCCATGTTCGGAGCGGGAGGCAAGTGGATGGCCTCCTCCATTACGGAGGGGCACATCGAAAAACTGTGCGGCGCCGGATATTTGTCCAGCGACATCGCACACCGGCTGCCTGACGAGGGGCAGCTCATCCCCACCCCCAGGCCCCATGAGAGGGCCGTATTTCTTCCCCACTTCCTCCGCGGACTGGGCTTCCCACTCCATCCCTTTGTCCGGGGGCTCATGTACTACTACGGCCTGGACTTCCATGATCTGGCACCGAACTTCATCCTCAACATCTCGGCGTTTATCATCGTGTGCGAGGCCTTCCTCTGCATCCAGCCCCACTTTGGCTTGTGGCTAAAGACCTTCAATGTCAAGCCGAAGGTGGTGAAGGGCGTTCAAGCGGAGTGCGGAGGCGCCATGGTGGGAAAAATGCCCAATGTCACTTGGCTCGAGGGCGCCTTTGTGGAATCCGTCAAGGGGTGGCAATCGGGGTGGTTCTACATCATCGAGCCGCGTGACCCTAAATGGGCAGCGGCCCCCGAGTTCAGATCTGGTACCCCCATGCAGCTCACCTCCTGGAAAGAGAAGGGCTTGCTATGGGGCAGTTCGGAGGAGCTGACCGGACTCCAGTCCTATCTCCAGACCCTGGTGAACAAGAAGCTTAAGCTTGTCAACGTGATCCAGGTCATGCTCGTCCGCCGGATTCTCCCCTGCCAACAATGGGCCTTCAATCTGTGGGAGTTTGATCCGGCACAGCACCGGACCCTTAGCGGGCTCTTCGACGCAACGTACGAAGCGGCCTGGAGGGTGTTGTTCAAGGGGGGAGAAGCCCCCGCATCCACAACTGAAGATCGCGGATTCAGCACGCAGCGCCCGGCCGGCGCTGTAAGATATGTTATCCTCTATGGGACATTCATTTCTTTCATGGTATGACTCTATGTGGAATCTAAAACTCCCAATGCCTTTAACAGGACTGGCAGAGCACGTCCGGACAGGTTAACTATCCGGCTCCCCTCCCCGAAGACCCAGCGGATACCCGTTTGACGGGGCTGCTAGTCCCGGCACTTTACGTGGTGCCGGAGAAGAAGGCCAAGAAGAAGACCACGGGAACCCGAAGAAGTTCCCGGCGCCAGGTGGTGTCGGACTCGTCGTCCGATGGCTCCGAGGCGGACTCCTCCCCCGAAGACGAGGAGGAGAAAGAGGTCTCTCCCCAAGAGGGGGGAGAGAAGAAGAGGAAGGCTTCCTCAACGGGGGAGGTTGAAGGGTCCAAGAAGGGAAGGACCCTTCCTCCGGACTGCTCTGCCAACGCCGGCGACGGCGACGAGGAGTGGCCCTCAAGGGCCAAGCCCCTGGCAAGATCGTGAGTATTCGGATTCCTGAATGATTTATAATTTTTCTTTTTGTCCCACGGTGTCTTTCTAATGCCGCATACAATCCTGCAGTCCGGCCGAGGACGATCTTCCCGCTTCATCGAGTGGGTCCTTGGCTCCGTCGGACGTGGATTCACTTCCGACTGCCTCAACTCCCCGTGGCGCTGATGACGCCGAGGTGGGATCCCAGGAGGGGACCCATCAGGAGGAGGAGGCTCCGGAGGTGCCGCAAGGCAACCTCCCGGAATTTGCGCCGGACTCCGCACCGGAACCAGCAGTGGTTCCGGAGTCCGGCAGGCGGCCCCTTCATAAGAAGGGCAAGACCATGACACCGGTGGCCTCTGTCCAACCGGAGGCGCCGGACAACTTGTTGGAGGCGCTCAATGGCGCTTCCATCGAGGAAGAACACCGCACTATCATGAGTGCGGTGATTCAGAAGGTTCAGCTCGCCAAGAGCGGGCTGACCGAAGCCTGCAGCAGCCTTCTAATGGGCTTTGAGGTAAGAAATTTAAAATATGTAATGTAATACCGCATAGACAGTAGCCCCTGATGCTCGGTTCGGTGTTCGGAAAGAAAAGCCGGACTGAGGATCTAAAAAGATATACGCATGAGGTCTAAAAATTATGTCAATATGGGATTGCAGGCTGCGCTGCTGACCTCCGCCGCACTGACTGCGAAGGTCGGTGCTTTGAAGCAGAACCTCGAGCGGTCCGAGAGTGAGCTCGGCTGTGCCAAGAAGCAGCTCGAGGACAGGGAAGGTGAGTAACACCGTGTTAAATTTGTACCTTAAAGAAAAGGATTTTGGTTGCAAGAGAAATAACAAGGATAACATGGGTTTTCCAGGGGCCACGAATGAGGTGGCGACCCTTAAGGAGGCCGTGTCCGCAGCCGAACACAATGCGGCCGCGAAACGAGCTGAGCGAGAGAAGCAGGAGGCGCGGGTGGCGGAGGTGCAGCAAGAGCTCCAGGCTCTCGTGGAAAAGCATGAGAGCTTGGAGCGCGACTCGAAGACTTGAGAGTCCGAGCTTGCCTCGGCTCTTGAGAGTGCCAAAGCCGCTAAGGCCGAAGCCTACCAGGCCCTCCAGGAGATTGAGGCGGTGAAGAAAATAGCGGCGGGTAAGGCATTTTTCATGCAAAGCAAGCATGTGAATGTGAATTACCTGTTACTTACCCGAATTCGGAGCTCTCCAGGAGCGTTTGCAGATCTGCCTCGCAGCGTGTCCGATGCCGCCGCATTCTAGCGGGCCGAGGAGGGGAGCTCGACGGAGAAGGTATTCTGGTCTCAGTATGCTGAGGCCGGACATCCGGTGCCCCTTAGCGACCAGCTAAAGCAGCTGGTCGAGCTCCACAAGGCAGCCGAATAGGCCATGAAGGGCCTCATAGTTCGGTTGTGGCCTGAGGGGGCCATGCCTGGGAGCTACTTCGGCCTAGTGCGGCGGCTGGTGGATGCGTGTCCCTGGGTGGAAGTCGTCAAGTGCTCCGCCTGCATTGAAGGCGCCCGTCGGGCCCTTGCCCGTGCAAAGTGCACTGGGGCAGGCTGGATGCTGAGAAGCTTCTAACGGATGC
>NW_025231600.1:9486-11084 GCF_018294505.1 Triticum aestivum | reverse complement strand
TCTATACCTCTCGCATTGTCTCTCTGCACGGTATTCCTCAAGTGATATCTTCAGATCGTGGCAGCATCTTTACCTCCAAGTTTTGGGATTCTTTTCAGAAGGCCATGGGCACCAACATCCGCTTCAGCACAGCTTTCCATCCTCAAACAAGCGGTCAAGTCGAGCGTGTCAACCAAATTCTTGAAGATATGCTCAGGGCTTGTGTGATCTCCTTCGGCATGAAGTGGGAGGATTGTCTTCCTTATGCTGAATTCTCATACAACAACAGCTTTCAAGCAAGTTCGGGCAAGGCCCCCTTTGAAATTCTGTATGGCAGGAAGTGCCGTACCCCTCTCAACTGGTCTGAAACCGGTGAACGTCAGCTGCTGGGTAATGACTTAATCACAGAAGCAGAAGAGATGTGCAAAGTCATTCGTGATAACCTCAAAGCAGCCCAGTCCCGCCAGAAGAGCTACTATGATAGTAAGCACCGTGATCTGGCTTTCGAGATCGGAGATCATGTTTACCTCCGCGTCTCTCCCATGAAAGGTACTCGTCGCTTCGGTATCAAAGGGAAGCTTGCCCCTAGATACGTGGGACCTTTCAAGATTGTCAGCAAGAGAGGCGACCTCGCCTATCAACTCGAGCTTCCTTCAAACTTTGCAAATGTTCATGATGTGTTCCATGTCTCTCAGCTTCGAAAGTGCTTCAAGACTCCTGACCGCACCGTCAACTTCGAGGACATTGAGCTCCAAGAAGATCTCTCCTATCGTGAGCACCCAGTTGCTATTCTCGAAGAGACTGAACGCAAGACTCGCAACAAGTCAATCAAATTTTTCAAAGTCAAGTGGTCACACCATTCCGACCGTGAAGCTACCTGGGAACGCGAGGATCACCTCCGTTCTGAGTACCCGGAGTTCTTTCAGTCCTAGATCTCGGGACGAGATCTTTTCGTAGTGGTGGAGTGTTGTAACGCCCCAGATATACTTTCCATATTTGTATCCAACTCTTGCCGTCCCTGGCGCTAAGTTATATTTATTTCTCGGGTTTGGGTCTTTGTCTCCGTGTGTTGTTTTCTTTTTCGTGCATCTCTTATCATGTCATCACGTGCATTGCATTGCATACATGTTCATCTCATGCATACGAGCATTTTCCCCGTTGTCCGTTTTGCATTCCGGCGTTTCGTTCTCCTCCGGTGGTCATTTCTACCTTTCTTTCTTGTGTGGGGTTTAAACATTTCCGGATTGGACCGAGTCTTGCCAAGCGGCCTTGGTTTACTACCGGTAGACCGCCTGTCAAGTTTCGGGTCATTTGGACTTCGTTTGATACTCCAACGGTTAACTGAGGGACCGAAAAGGCCTCGTGTGTGTTGCAGCCCAACACCCCCCAAATTTGGCCAAAACCCACCAAACTCTGCTCCATGTCCTAGAGCGTTCGATCACGATCGTGTGGGCGAAAACCGCACCTCATTTGGACTCTCCTAACTCCCTCTATGCCTATATATACACCCCTCCGTTTTCGGATCTCTCCCTCTCCCCGAAACCCTAAAAAAAAAATCTCCTTCCTCCGCCGCCGACGGACGTGTCCGGCCCGCGCCGGACAGCGTCCGCTCCACCCCG
>NW_025231600.1:0-9060 GCF_018294505.1 Triticum aestivum | reverse complement strand
CGCGCCGCCCGCCTCCACGCCGGTGCCGCCCCGGCAGCCTCCTCCCCGACCAGCGGCCGCGTCTCCGGCGAGCTCCGCCTCCGGTTGCTACAGTGCTCCGGCGCCGCCTCGGTTTCCGTGAGGTTCCAGATCTCAGATCCAATCCCCCCCGTTGACTTTTGTCCAGTAACCCTAGTTTTTTATGCGATGTTTGACTGCTCGTATCTCCGCAACCGTAGATCCGTTTTAGGCGTATGATATATCAAAATCTTCGTCTCGACATGTACATCATTTCATTCCATTGCATCATTTGCATTTGAGGTCATCTTGATATCCAAAATGCTGTTAGAAGGAGGCTTCGTGAGTTAAATTGCAGAACCATTAGTTCATCATGCACTTTTGTCATTTTTGCTATATTTAATTCGTGCATGATATGCCTGTGCCCCTTTGGGATGAATTGTGAAGCATTTTGTCTTCTTTCCATAGGTGCCACCCATGCATTTTTAGGGTGTGTGTGTTGTCTTGTGCAAGCTTGCGAAGAGAGGTACCTGAGATTGCAGATTTCAGGGACTTAGCGATTTTCGCTAAGTCTGGGATATTTTAGTTCATGATGCTATATGTCCAGCTTGTTTCCTAGTGATCCGTGCCTCTTTTGAGGATGATCAGTAAGGGAGTTTTGATATTTAAGTTATGCTCTATCCATCCATGTCTTTGTTGGCATTTGTGGAGTGCTCTAGGTTGACTCATTCGAGCTCGACTTTTGCTTCGTTGTTAATCTGGGCAGATCGTCACTTGTTTGCGATTTCGCCGATGCTACCGTTAGTGTTCCATGCATGCTATGCCTTCGTTCTTGCCATGTGTAGCTAGCACTTTGTGCCTTCTTGCTGGTTATATGCTTTCCTTGCCATGACTTGCACCGTAGTGAGTGCATCGAGCTCGTTTACATGCCTTCGTGAGTTTAATTTCAGCATGTCCCAGTTTTCACTAAGTCTGAAAACTGATTGTGTTCGAGCGATGTTCGTGAGCTCGGTAGAGTATTTTGTGAACCCTTTTGGCCCCAGGTCACTTTGGGTGTTTTGTTAAGCTTGATGAGTAGCTCCATGCCATGTTCTTACTTGTCATGTTCAGGTTTTCTATCATGTTGTTTTGCTGCTCCGAAGAGAGCATCGTGATCTGAAATTTCAGACTAGTGTTGATTTCACTAAGTCTGAAATCTGTTTTGCATTTGCGTTTTAGCCATGCTTGTTTGAACCTCTTAATGGATGAATTTGCCTATGGCTCAGTGCTAGTGTTTTGTCAACCATCTTGTGTACATCACTGCCATGTATTTTGTTTTCATGTTTGGTGGCTGTAGCATGTTCATTTCGTTGCATTTCGATGCCTACTTGCTGTAAATCGCAGACCGGTGTCATATCTTAAAACGCTTGCCATTTCCAAACCGTAGCTCCGATTCCTATGATCTTTATATCGTTTTCAAGCGATTTCATCCCCTCTATCCAGTGGCACACTTGGTTTTCCAAGTTGATTCCAGGTTCATGCATTTCCTGTCATATCTTGCATTTTGCATCCCGCATCGCATCCCGCATAGCATATCGTCATTTCATCATATTGCTTGGTCTTGCCCGTGGTTGATTGTATCCTTGTTGCTTGTTTGTCTTGTTGGGTAGAGCCGGGAGACGAGTTCGCTACCGAGGAGCCCGTTGAGTTTGCTTGTGAGGATCCAGTCAACTCTGACAACTGTGCAGGCAAGATGATCATACCCTCGAAATCACTACTATCTTTGCTATGCTAGTTTGCTCGCTCTTTTGCTTTGCCACTGCTACGATGCCTACCTTTTGCTTGTCAGCCTCCCAATTGCCATGTTGAACCTCTAACCCACCATTGTCCTAGCAAACCGTTGATTGGCTATGTTACCGCTTTGCTCAGCCCTTCTTATAGCGTTGTTAGTTGCAGGTGAAGATTGGAGCCGTTCCTTGTTGGGACATTTATATTCTTGTTGGGATATCATTATATTGCTATGTTGTCTTAATGCATCTATATACTTGGTAAAGGGTGGAAGGCTCGGCCTCTCGCCTAGTGTTTTGTTCCACTCCTGCCGCCCTAGTTTCCGTCATATCGGTGTTATGTTCCCGGATTGTGCATCCCTTACGCGGTTGGGCTATAATGGGAACCCCTTGATAGTTCGCCTTGATTAAAGCTTTTCCAGCAATGCCCAACATTGGTTTTACCATTTGCCACCTAGCCTCTTTTTCCCTTGGGTTTCCGGAGCCCGAAGGTCATCTTTATTTTAGCCCCCCACGGGCCAGTGCTCCTCTGATTGTTGGTCCGAACTAGAGCCCTGTGCAGCGCCCCCTCGGGGAAACTCGAGGTTTGGTTTTAGTTGTACGGATTGCTCATCTGAGTGTGCCCTGAGAAAGAGATATGTGCAGCTCCTATCGGGATTTGTCGGCACATTCGGGCGGTGTTGCTGGACTTGTTTTAACCTGTCGAATCATCTTGTTGTACCGAGATACCGAGGCTGATCGGTGTGTCTTGGGTGGAGGTCTATTCCTTCGTTGACCGTGAGAGCTTGTTATGGGCTAAGTTGGGACCCCCCTGCAGGGATTGATCTTTCGAAAGCCGTGCCCGCGGTTATGGGCAGATGGGAATTTGTTAATGTCCGGTTGTAGATGACTTGAATTAAACTTAATTAAAATGAATCAACCGTGTGTGTTACCGTGATGGCCCCTTCTCGACGGAGTCCGGGAAGTGGACACGGTGTTGGAGTTATGCTTGCGCAGGATGTTCCTTTAGCTTCTCGCTCGTGCTTCGCCTTCTCTTCTCGCTCTCTTTTGCGTATAAGTTAGCCACCACATATGCTACTCGCTTGCTGCAGCTCCACATATATATTGCCTTATCCATTCCTATGAGCTTAAATAGTTTTGATCGCGTGGGTGTGAGATTGCTGAGTCCCTGTGGCTCACAGATACTACAACTCCAGATGCAGGTCCAGGTGATACTGCTCCAGTTGACGATTACGAGCTCAGGTGGGAGTTCGACGAGGACTCTCAGCGTTACTACGTGTCCTTTCCAGATGATCAGTAGTGGTGCCTAGTTGGGGTTATCGATTCAGGACCTTGTCGCATGTTGGGGGTCTTTTCTATTTTGGCGCCGTAGTCGGGCCATGAGTGTTTGTTTGATGGATGTTATTTATGTACTCTGAAGTGACGTGGCGAATGTAAGCCAACTATGTTATCCTCCCCTTTTATTATATATATTACATGGGATGTTGTAATGATTGCCTGACTTGCGACATTGCTTTCAATGCGGTTATGCCTCTAAGTCGTGCCTCGACACGTGGGAGCTATAGCCGCATCGAGGGCGTTACAAGTTGGTAATCAGAGCCAGCCCCGACCTTAGGAGCCCCATTGCTTGATCGTTTTTAGCAGCCGAGTTGTGTCTAGAAAAATGTTTTGAGTCCTTAGGAATTATATATCGGAGAGCTTAGGAATTCTTTTTACTTCCCAGTCTCCTCATCGCTCTGGTAAGGCATCCTGGCGTAGAGTTTTGACTCTTCTCTTCTCAAATTTCACAAAAAAAAAATTAGGATCACGCGAGTATCTTGGTTTTGTTCCGATGGTTTTGTGACGAGAACATTGTTCTTGGTGCCTCCTGTCTTTAGGGGTTGTGGCAGTGTCCCGGGGAGTTGAGCTCCGAGGTGTTGTCGTCACAATTTTATCGTTGCAATTCTGGTATACTTGAGATATGTTCGCCGACATCGAAAATCTCTTTTATGCAGTTCGTTGGTGAGATAACCTCGACGCCACCCAGTACTGGGGCGGGAGTTCGGGAGTATCGCCATAACTTGTATAACGGATGCTTTTCGAAGGTTGAGGTAGATGGTTTCCGAAGTTTTCCTGGTTATGTGTTGAAGGATGGATACAGCTGGATGTAGGATTTGCTAGTTTGGGTGAGATATTGTGCTTCCCCTGTATCCCCAACACCTGATTGCATAACCGGAAAGGTTCGGGAGTTTCATAGGCGGGAATTCTAGTAGCTCTAGTTCTTCTTCCACGGATATTGGTTTGAGATTGGGATTTCTTACCGATTATTCGTTCTTGATCCGTACCTTGTTGATTTATTTCTCTTCCTTAATTCTTCGTGGCTTCGCAATTTGTGGATATGTGATCATTTGAAGAGGAATGCATTCGTTCATTTTGTTCGGATGTGAAGACTATATGTTGCAATTTTCATTCCGTTGGATTCAGCTTCTATATTGTTGTCTATCAATGTGCTAATGGTGGTCAACCTCTTCAGGATGGCTCCTCCAACGCGCACGACTCCGAATCCTAATCCGCCTCCACCTCCGCCTCCTCCGGAAGCATGGCAAGCTGTGATGGCCGCTACTAATGCAAACACACAGTTGTTCATGCAAATCCTCCAAGAGCGCAATCAAGGCAGTCAAGGGAATCAAGGCCATAATCAGCACCACTTTGCTACTCTGAACCAGTTCCTCGCAAATGGCCCAAAGACGTTCAGCGGTTGTGTTGAGGCTACCGATGCTGACGATTGGCTAGTGGATCTGGGCAAGCATTTTGAATGCAGCAACGTCAGGCCTGAAGATTTCGTCAAGTTCGCTTCTTTCCAGCTCAAAGATCAGGCTGCAGAGTGGTTCCAGCAGTACAAGGATTCCAGAGGTGGACGTGTTATCACTTGGGACGATTTCCGTCAAGATTTCCGCGCTCATCACATTCCTCAAAGTGTGGTTGAGAGTAAGCGTCAGGAATTCCGCAATCTGAAGCAAGGCTCTTTGTCTGTCTATGACTACAACAAGTTGTTCCAGAAGCTCGCCCGTTTTGCCAAGCAGGATGTTCCTGATGAGAAGAGCATGATCTATCAGTTCAGGGGTGGTCTTCGTGAGGAAATTCAGCTCGCTCTTGTCCTCTTTGAGCCGTTGAGATACGATGAGTTCTACAACATGGCACTGAAGCAAGAGGCTGCTCAGTTGAGGTGTGATGCTTCCAGGAAGCGTGCCAGAGATGTTACTCCGTCTTCCTCTACTCAAGTGGTCAAGCAGCAGAAGTATTGGCTTCCTCCTCCTCCGTTCCGTCAGCCGTATCAGCAGAAGAGCAAAGGTGGCAGTGGTTTCTCCCACCCACCCAACCCAGGCTTTCAGAACAAGGCTTCGTCTCAAGCTCCAAGATCGAGTGCTCCGTATCACCGTCCGCTTTCAGAGGTCACGTGCAACAAGTGCCAACAGAAGGGTCACTATGCCAACAAGTGTACCAACCAGAGGCGTCTTCCTCCTCCTCCTCCTGTCAGATCGGCAAGTACAGCGGTGGTCAAGCACAATCCCAAGCACGCCAAGGTCAATATGGTGAATGCAGCTCAGGCAGAGGATTCTTCAGATGTGATCATGGGTAACCTTCCTGTTAATGATATTCCTGCAAAAGTTCTTTTTGACTCTGGTGCATCGCATTCCTTCATGTCATTTCCATTTGCATCGGAGAACAATTTTAGCACTAGGGCATTACCTAGAGCTATGCAAGTCGTCTCTCCAGCTAAGCGACTAAGTTCCAGTATGGAGGTGCCGGGTATTTCAATCTTGATGGGCGATTTCAAGTTTCTTGCTTCTCCTATGGTTCTTGGCAACTCGGATATCGATCTTATTCTCGGTATGGACTGGCTCTCTAAGCATAAAGCTCAGCTTGATTGTGCAGCCAGGCAGATTCAACTGACTCATTCGTCTGAGGAGGTCATTGTCTTTGCCGCTCGGGATAATTCCATCCGGTTGTTTTCTCTCAATGAGAAGGGTGAATTGGATGCTATTTCGCGGATTCCGGTTGTTTGTGAGTATCAAGACGTCTTTCCAGAAGAACTTCCAGGGATGCCTCCAAACCGGCCGGTTGAATTCGTTATTGAACTTGAGCCCGGTACGGAACCTGTGTGCAAACGTCCTTACAAGCTCGGCCCCGAAGAGTTGAAGGAGTTGAAGAAACAACTCGATGAGCAAGAAAGATTGGGTCTCATTCGGCCTAGTACTTCTCCGTGGGGTTGTGGTGTTCTTTTTGTGAAGAAGAAGGATGGATCGAGTCGACTTTGTGTTGATTACCGTCCAGTAAACAAGAAGACCATCAAGAACAAATACCCACTTCCCAACATCAATGAGCTGTTCGAACAACTCAAGGGTGCTCAAGTATTCTCCAAGCTTGATCTCCGTATGGGTTATCATCAGATTCGTATTCGTGAGCAAGATATTCCCAAGACGGCGTTCAGAACAAGCTTTGGTTCATATGAATACACCGTCATGTCTTTTGGCCTCGCCAACGCTCCTCCGACATTCTCTCGCATGATGAACTTCATCTTCAACCCCTACACCAATGAATTCGTTTTGGTCTATCTCGACGACATTCTGGTTTTCTCGAAGAACAAGAAAGATCATGCCAAGCACTTGCGTTTGGTTCTTGACAAGCTCAGAGAACATCAGTTCTACGCCAAGTTCTCCAAGTGTGAATTTTGGCTCGATGAGGTTCTTTATCTTGGTCATATCATCTCTGCCAAGGGCATTTCCGTGAATCCTGAGAAGGTGTCTGCAATTGTGAATTGGGAACCTCCTCAGAACGTGAAGCAACTCCGCAGTTTCCTCGGTCTCGCAAGCTATTGCAGAAGATTCGTTGAAAACTTTTCTAAGATCGCCAAGCCTCTCTCAAATCTTCTTCAGAAGCACGTCAAGTACGTTTGGTCTCCGGAGTGTGATATTGCTTTCAACACTTTGAAAGAGAAATTGATCACTGCTCCAGTTCTGACTCCGCCTGATGAAACCAAACCGTACGAGGTCTTTTGTGATGCCTCTCTCCAAGGTCTCGGTGCTGTACTGATGCAAGAGAAGAAAGTTGTTGCTTATACCTCTCGCCAGTTGAAACCTAATGAGAAGAACTACCCCACTCATGATCTCGAGTTGGCGGCAGTTGTGCACGCTTTGTTGACTTGGAGACATCTTCTATTGGGAAGGAAAGTGGATATTTTCACTGATCACAAGAGTCTCAAGTACATCTTCACTCAGCCTAATCTCAACCTCAGGCAGACTCGATGGGTCGAAATGATTCAAGAGTACAATCCGAGTATCGAGTATACTCCAGGCAAGGCTAATGTGATTGCTGACGCTTTGAGCAGAAAAGCATATTGCAACAGTCTGATTCTCAAGCCTTATCAACCCGAGCTTTGTGAAGCTTTCCGCAAACTGAATCTGCAAGTTGTTCCTCAAGGTTTTCTCTCTAACCTTCAAGTCTCTCCTACCTTAGAAGACCAGATTCGCCAAGCCCAACTTCTTGATGCTATGGTGAAGAAGGTGAAGATTGGTATTGCAAAGAGTCAGTCCAAGTACAAGTGCTACCGACTTGATGACAAGGACACTCTCTTTTTCGAGGATCGAATTGTTGTGCCCAAAGGTGAACTCCGTAAGGTGATCATGAACGAGGCTCACAACTCTCTCCTCTCCATCCACCCTGGTAGTACGAAGATGTATCAGGACCTCAAGCAAGCTTATTGGTGGACTCGAATGAAGCGCGAGATCGCTCAATTCGTGAATGAATGTGATGTCTGCAGAAGAGTGAAGGCAGAACACCAAAGGCCAGCTGGTCTCCTCCAACCTCTTGCCATTCCAGAATGGAAGTTTGACCACATTGAAATGGACTTCGTGACTGGGTTTCCAAAGTCCAAGCGTGGCAATGATGCTATCTTCGTTGTCATCGACAAGCTCACCAAAGTGGCTCATTTTCTGCCTATCAAAGAGTCAATCACTACAGCTCAATTGGCGGAACTCTATACCTCTCGCATTGTCTCTCTGCACGGTATTCCTCAAGTGATATCTTCAGACCGTGGCAGCATCTTTACCTCCAAGTTTTGGGATTCTTTTCAGAAGGCCATGGGCACCAACATCCGCTTCAGCACAGCTTTCCATCCTCAAACGAGCGGTCAAGTCGAGCGTGTCAATCAGATTCTGGAAGATATGCTCAGGGCTTGTGTGATCTCCTTCGGCATGAAGTGGGAGGATTGTCTTCCTTATGCTGAATTCTCATACAACAACAGCTTTCAAGCAAGTTCGGGCAAGGCCCCCTTTGAAATTCTGTATGGCAGGAAGTGCCGTACCCCTCTCAACTGGTCTGAAACCGGTGAACGTCAGCTGCTGGGTAATGACTTAATCACAGAAGCAGAAGAAATGTGCAAAGTCATTCGTGATAACCTCAAAGCAGCCCAGTCCCGCCAGAAGAGCTACTATGATAGTAAGCATCGTGATCTGGCTTTCGAGATCGGAGATCATGTTTACCTCCGCGTCTCTCCTATGAAAGGTACTCGTCGCTTCGGTATCAAAGGGAAGCTTGCCCCTAGATACGTGGGACCTTTCAAGATTGTCAGCAAGAGAGGCGACCTCGCCTATCAACTCGAGCTTCCTTCAAACTTTGCAAATGTTCATGATGTGTTCCATGTCTCTCAGCTTCGAAAGTGCTTCAAGACTCCTGACCGCACTGTCAACTTCGAGGATGTTGAGCTCCAAGAAGATCTCTCCTATCGTGAGCACCCAGTTGCTATTCTCGAAGAGACTGAACGCAAGACTCGCAACAAGTCAATCAAATTTCTCAAAGTCAAGTGGTCTCACCATTCCGACCGTGAAGCTACCTGGGAACGCGAGGATCACCTCCGTTCTGAGTACCCGGAGTTCTTTCAGTCCTAGATCTCGGGACGAGATCTTTTCGTAGTGGTGGAGTGTTGTAACGCCCCAGATATACTTTCCATATTTGTATCCAACTCTTGCCGTCTCCGGCGCTAAGTTATATTTATTTCTCGGGTTTGGGTCTTTGTCTCCGTGTGTTGTTTTCTTTTTCGGGCATCTCTTATCATGTCATCACGTGCATTGCATTTGCATACATGTTCATCTCATGCATTCGAGC
The DNA here is from genome assembly GCF_018294505.1 of Triticum aestivum. Taxonomy (NCBI): domain Eukaryota; kingdom Viridiplantae; phylum Streptophyta; class Magnoliopsida; order Poales; family Poaceae; genus Triticum; species Triticum aestivum. The sequence continues at coordinate 154 of NW_025231600.1, read as the reverse complement.
ATTTTCCCCGTTGTCCGTTTTGCATTCCGGCGTTTCGTTCTCCTCCGGTGGTCATTTCTACCTTTCTTTCTTGTGTGGGGTTTAAACATTTCCGGATTGGACCGAGTCTTGCCAAGCGGCCTTGGTTTACTACCGGTAGACCGCCTGTCAAGTT
>NW_025231599.1:10346-11091 GCF_018294505.1 Triticum aestivum | reverse complement strand
GGGCCCAAAACCGGTGAGTAATAGTCCACGAAACGGGTCAGAATCGGCCAAAACCGCGAGTGTTGATGGCCGAAACATAAACGCACCCCAGGGTTCGTTAATCGTGGAAACCTCTCCGGGACCCCAAAACAGTGAGTAATAGTCCACGAAATGGTCCAGAATCGGCCAAATCTGTGAGTGTTGATGACCGACACGTAAGCGCGCCTTGGGGTTCAACAACTATGGAAATTCATTTGGGGCCCAAAAACGGTGAGTAATAGTCCATGAAATGGGTCAGAATCGGCCAAAACCGCTAGTGTTGATGACTAAAACGTAAAAGCACCCCAGGGTTCGTCAATCGTGGAAATCACTCCGGGACCCCAAAACAGTGAGTGATGATGACCGACATGTAAGCGCACCTTGGGGTTCAACAACAATGGAAATCGCTTTGGGGCCCCAAAACGGTTAGTAATAGTCCACGAAACGGGTCAGAATCGGCCAAAACCACGAGTGTTGACGGCCGAAACATAAACGCACCCCAGGGTTCGTTAATCGTGGAAACCTCTCTGGGAGATGCAAAACAGTGAGTAATAGTCCACGAAATGGTCCAGAATCGGCCAAATCTGTGAGTGTTGATGACCGACACGTAAGCGCGCCTTGGGGTTCAACAACTATGGAAATTCATTTGGGGCCCAAAAACGGTGAGTAATAGTCCACGAAATGGGTCAGAATCGGCCAAAACCGCTAGTGTTGATGACTAAAACGT
>NW_025231599.1:576-6607 GCF_018294505.1 Triticum aestivum | reverse complement strand
ACGGTGAGTAATAGTCCACGAAATGGGTCAGAATCGGCCAAAACCGCTATTGTTGATGACTAAAACGTAAACGCACCCCAGGGTTCGTCAATCGTGGAAATCACTCCGGGACCCCAAAACAGTGAGTAATAGTCCACGAAACGGGGCAGAATCGACCAAAACTGTGAGTGATGATGACCGACATGTAAGCGCACCTTGGGGTTCAACAACAATGGAAATCGCTTTGGGGCACCAAAACGGTTAGTAATAGTCCACGAAACGGGTCAGAATCGGCCAAAACCGCGAGTGTTGATGACCGAAACGAAAACGCACCCAGAATTCATTAATCGTAGAAATCACTCCGGGGCCCCAAAACAGTGAGTAATAGTCCACGAAACGGGCCAGAATCGGCCAAATCTGTGAGTGTTGATGACCGACACGTAATCGCACCTTGGGGTTCAACAACTATGGAAATCGCTTTGGGACCCCAAAACAGTTAGTAATAGTCCATAAAACGGGTCAGAATCGATAAAAACCGCGGGTGTTGATGACCGAAACGTAAACGCACCCCAGGGTTCGTTAATCGTGGAAATCACTCCGGGACCCCAAAACAGTAAGTAATAGTCCACGAAACGGGCCAGAATCGGCCAAATTTGTGAGTGTTGATGACCGAAACGTAAACGCACCCCAGGGTTCGTTAATCGTGGAAATCACTCCGGGACCCCAAAACAGTGAGTAATAGTACATGAAACGTGCCAGAAACGGCAAAAACTGTGAGTGTTGATGACCGAAACGAAAACGCACCCAGAATTCATTAATCGTGGAAATCACTCCGGGGCCCCAAAACAGTGAGGAATAGTCCACAAAACGGGCCAGAATCGGCCAAATCTGTGAGTGTTGATGACCGACACGTAATGGCACCTTGGGGTTCAACAACTATGGAAATCGCTTTGGGACCCCAAAACAGTTAGTAATAGTCCATAAAACGGGTCAGAATCGATAAAAACCGCGGGTGTTGATGACCGAAACGTAAACGCACCCCAGGGTTCGTTAATCGTGGAAATCACTCCGGGACCCCAAAACAGTAAGTAATAGTCCACGAATCGGGCCAGAATCGGCCAAATTTGTGAGTGTTGATGACCGAAACGTAAACGCACCCCAGGGTTCGTTAATCGTGGAAATCACTCCGGGACCCCAAAACAGTGAGTAATAGTACATGAAACGTGCCAGAATCGGCAAAAACTGTGAGTGTTGATGACCGACACGTAAACGCACCTTGGGGTTCAACAACTACGAAACCGGTTTGGGTCCCCAAAACGGTGAGTAATAGTCCATGAAACGCGTCAGAATCGACCAAACCCGCGAGTGTTGATGACCAAATCGTAAACGCACCCCAGGGTTCGTTAATCGTGGAAATCACTCCGGGACCGCAAAATAGTGAGTAATAGTCCACGAAACGGGCCAGAATCGGCCAAAACTGTGAGTGTTGATGACCGATACGTAAGCGCACCTATGGGTTCAACAACTATGTAAATCGCTTTGGGGCCCAAAACCGGTGAGTAATAGTCCACGAAACGGGTCAGAATCGGCCAAAACCGCGAGTGTTGATGGCCGAAACATGAACGCACCCCAGGGTTCGTTAATCGTGGAAACCTAACCGGGACCCCAAAACAGTGAGTAATAGTCCACGAAATGGTCCAGAATCGGCCAAATCTGTGAGTGTTGATGACCCACACGTAAGCGCGCCTTGGGGTTCAACAACTATGGAAATTCGTTTGGGGCCCAAAGACGGTGAGTAATAGTCCACGAAATGGGTCAGAATCGGCCAAAACCGCTATTGTTGATGACTAAAACGTAAACGCACCCCAGGGTTCGTCAATCGTGGAAATCACTCCGGGACCCCAAAACAGTGAGTAATAGTCCACGAAACGGGGCAGAATCGACCAAAACTGTGAGTGATGATGACCGACATGTAAGCGCACCTTGGGGTTCAACAACAATGGAAATCGCTTTGGGGCCCCAAAACGGTTAGTAATAGTCCACGAAACGGGTCAGAATCGGCCAAAACCGCGAGTGTTGATGACCGAAACGAAAACGCACCCAGAATTCATTAATCGTGGAAATCACTCCGGGGCCCCAAAACAGTGAGTAATAGTCCACGAAACGGGCCAGAATCGGCCAAATCTGTGAGTGTTGATGACCGACACGTAATCGCACCTTGGGGTTCAACAACTATGGAAATCGCTTTGGGACCCCAAAACAGTTAGTAATAGTCCATAAAACGGGTCAGAATCGATAAAAACCGCGGGTGTTGATGACCGAAACGTAAACGCACCCCAGGGTTCGTTAATCGTGGAAATCACTCTGGGACCCCAAAACAGTAAGTAATAGTCCACGAAACGGGCCAGAATCGGCCAAATTTGTGAGTGTTGATGACCGAAACGTAAACGCACCCCAGGGTTCGTTAATCGTGGAAATCACTCCGGGACCCCAAAACAGTGAGTAATAGTACATGAAACGTGCCAGAATCGGCAAAAACTGTGAGTGTTGATGACCGACACGTAAACGCACCTTGGGGTTCAACAACTACGAAACCGGTTTGGGTCCCCAAAACGGTGAGTAATAGTCCATGAAACGCGTCAGAATCGACCAAACCCGTGAGTGTTGATGACCAAATCGTAAACGCACCCCAGGGTTCGTTAATCGTGGAAATCACTCCGGGACCGCAAAATAGTGAGTAATAGTCCACGAAACGGGCCAGAATCGGCCAAAACTGTGAGTGTTGATGACCGATATGTAAGCGCACCTATGGGTTCAACAACTATGTAAATCGCTTTGGGGCCCAAAACCGGTGAGTAATAGTCCACGAAACGGGTCAGAATCGGCCAAAACCGCGAGTGTTGATGGCCGAAACATGAACGCACCCCAGGGTTCGTTAATCGTGGAAACCTAACCGGGACCCCAAAACAGTGAGTAATAGTCCACGAAATGGTCCAGAATCGGCCAAATCTGTGAGTGTTGATGACCCACACGTAAGCGCGCCTTGGGGTTCAACAACTATGGAAATTCGTTTGGGGCCCAAAGACGGTGAGTAATAGTCCACGAAATGGGTCAGAATCGGCCAAAACCGCTATTGTTGATGACTAAAACGTAAACGCACCCCAGGGTTCGTCAATCGTGGAAATCACTCCGGGACCCCAAAACAGTGAGTAATAGTCCACGAAACGGGGCAGAATCGACCAAAACTGTGAGTGATGATGACCGACATGTAAGCGCACCTTGGGGTTCAACAACAATGGAAATCGCTTTGGGGCCCCAAAACGGTTAGTAATAGTCCACGAAACGGGTCAGAATCGGCCAAAACCGCGAGTGTTGATGACCGAAACGAAAACGCACCCAGAATTCATTAATCGTGGAAATCACTCCGGGGCCCCAAAACAGTGAGTAATAGTCCACGAAACGGGCCAGAATCGGCCAAATCTGTGAGTGTTGATGACCGACACGTAATCGCACCTTGGGGTTCAACAACTATGGAAATCGCTTTGGGACCCCAAAACAGTTAGTAATAGTCCATAAAACGGGTCAGAATCGATAAAAACCGCGGGTGTTGATGACCGAAACGTAAACGCACCCCAGGGTTCGTTAATCGTGGAAATCACTCCGGGACCCCAAAACAGTAAGTAATAGTCCACGAAACGGGCCAGAATCGGCCAAATTTGTGAGTGTTGATGACCGAAACGTAAACGCACCCCAGGGTTCGTTAATCGTGGAAATCACTCCGGGACCCCAAAACAGTGAGTAATAGTACATGAAACGTGCCAGAAACGGCAAAAACTGTGAGTGTTGATGACCGAAACGAAAACGCACCCAGAATTCATTAATCGTGGAAATCACTCCGGGGCCCCAAAACAGTGAGGAATAGTCCACAAAACGGGCCAGAATCGGCCAAATCTGTGAGTGTTGATGACCGACACGTAATGGCACCTTGGGGTTCAACAACTATGGAAATCGCTTTGGGACCCCAAAACAGTTAGTAATAGTCCATAAAACGGGTCAGAATCGATAAAAACCGCGGGTGTTGATGACCGAAACGTAAACGCACCCCAGGGTTCGTTAATCGTGGAAATCACTCCGGGACCCCAAAACAGTAAGTAATAGTCCACGAATCGGGCCAGAATCGGCCAAATTTGTGAGTGTTGATGACCGAAACGTAAACGCACCCCAGGGTTCGTTAATCGTGGAAATCACTCCGGGACCCCAAAACAGTGAGTAATAGTACATGAAACGTGCCAGAATCGGCAAAAACTGTGAGTGTTGATGACCGACACGTAAACGCACCTTGGGGTTCAACAACTACGAAACCGGTTTGGGTCCCCAAAACGGTGAGTAATAGTCCATGAAACGCGTCAGAATCGACCAAACCCGCGAGTGTTGATGACCAAATCGTAAACGCACCCCAGGGTTCGTTAATCGTGGAAATCACTCCGGGACCGCAAAACAGTGAGTAATAGTCCACGAAACAGGCCAGAATCGGCCAAAACTGTGAGTGTTGATGACCGATACGTAAGCGCACCTATGGGTTCAACAACTATGTAAATCGCTTTGGGGCCCAAAACCGGTGAGTAATAGTCCATGAAACGGGTCAGAATCGGCCAAAACCGCGAGTGTTGATGGCCGAAACATAAACGCACCCCAGGGTTCGTTAATCGTGGAAACCTCTCCCGGACCCCAAAACAGTGAGTAATAGTCCACGAAATGGTCCAGAATCGGCCAAATCTGTGAGTGTTGATGACCGACACGTAAGCGCGCCTTGGGGTTCAACAACTATGGAAATTCATTTGGGGCCCAAAAACGGTGAGTAATAGTCCACGAAATGGGTCAGAATCGGCCAAAACCGCTAGTGTTGATGACTAAAACGTAAACGCACCCCAGGGTTCGTCAATCGTGGAAATCACTCCGGGACCCCAAAACAGTGAGTAATAGTCCACGAAACGGGGCAGAATCGACCAAAACTGTGAGTGATGATGACCGACATGTAAGCGCACCTTGGGGTTCAACAACAATGGAAATCGCTTTGGGGCCCCAAAACGGTTAGTAATAGTCCACGAAACGGGTCAGAATCGGCCAAAACCACGAGTGTTGATGGCCGAAACATAAACGCACCCCAGGGTTCGTTAATCGTGGAAACCTCTCCGGGACCGCAAAACAGTGAGTAATAGTCCACGAAATGGTCCAGAATCGGCCAAATCTGTGAGTGTTGATGACCGACACGTAAGCGCGCCTTGGGGTTCAACAACTATGGAAATTCATTTGGGGCCCAAAAACGGTGAGTAATAGTCCACGAAATGGGTCAGAATCGGCCAAAACCGCTAGTGTTGATGACTAAAACGTAAACGCACCCCAGGGTTCGTTAATCGTGGAAATCACTCCGGGACCCCAAAACAGTGAGTAATAGTCCACGAAACGGGGCAGAATCAACCAAAACTGTGAGTGATGATGACCGACATGTAAGCGCACCTTGGGATTCAGCAACAATGGAAATCGCTTTGGGGCCCCAAAACGGTTAGTAATAGTCCACGAAACGGGTCAGAATCGGCCAAAACCGCGAGCGTTGATGACCGAAACGAAAACGCACCCAGAATTCATTAATCGTGGAAATCACTCCGGGGCCCCAAAACAGTGAGTAATAGTCCACGAAACGGGCGAGAATCGGCCAAATCTGTGAGTGTTGATGACCGACACGTAATCGCACCTTGGGGTTCAACAACTATGGAAATCGCTTTGGGACCCCAAAACAGTTAGTAATAGTCCATAAAACGGGTCAGAATCGATAAAAACCGCGGGTGTTGATGACCGAAACGTAAACGCACCCCAGGGTTCGTTAATCGTGGAAATCACTTTGGGACCCCAAAACAGTAAGTAATAGTCCACGAAACGGGCCAGAATCGGCCAAATTTGTGAGTGTTGATGACCGAAACGTAAACGCACCCCAGGGTTCGTTAATCGTGGAAATCACTCCGGGACCCCAAAACAGTGAGTAATAGTACACGAA
>NW_025231599.1:0-566 GCF_018294505.1 Triticum aestivum | reverse complement strand
GGCCCCAAAACAGTGAGTAATAGTCCACGAAACGGGCGAGAATCGGCCAAATCTGTGAGTGTTGATGACCGACACGTAATCGCACCTTGGGGTTCAACAACTATGGAAATTGCTTTGGGACCCCAAAACAGTTAGTAATAGTCCATAAAACGGGTCAGAATCGATAAAAACCGCGGGTGTTGATGACCGAAACGTAAACGCACCCCAGGGTTCGTTAATCGTGGAAATCACTTCGGGACCCCAAAACAGTAAGTAATAGTCCACGAAACGGGCCAGAATCGGCCAAATTTGTGAGTGTTGATGACCGAAACGTAAACGCACCCCAGGGTTCGTTAATCGTGGAAATCACTCCGGGACCCCAAAACAGTGAGTAATAGTACACGAAACGGGGCAGAATCGGCAAAAACTGTGAGTGATGATGACCGACATGTAAGCGCACCTTGGGGTTCAACAACAATGGAAATTGCTTTGGGGCCCCAAAACGGTTAGTAATAGTCCACGAAACGGGTCAGAATCGGCCAAAACCACGAGTGTTGATGACCGAAATGAAAACGCACCCAGGATTC
>NW_025231598.1:9414-11094 GCF_018294505.1 Triticum aestivum | reverse complement strand
AGCTACGGCCTACCTTCCCGAGCCGGCCGTCCTTCCCGAGCTATGGCCTACACTTGGACCATACACCATCCCTCATATGCCCAATCACTTCAAAATTGCATGTCTGTTTTTCAAAATGCACCAATATTCTTTTTAAAACAGAAACTCTTGTTAAATCACACGATGCGTTTTAAAGAGCATGAATATTTTTTAAATTTCCAATATTTTTGAAGCACGTGAACACATTTTTGAATTATAGGATTTTTTGAAAAACTGAATATGGTTTAAGTTCAATAAATATTATTTTAATACATGAACACTTTTCTTAAAAGTGCACAAATATTTAAGAAGCATGAACGGACTTAAAATGTGTGAACACTATTTGTGAGTAACACTTACTAATAGGATTTGGAGTGCAAGTGATGAGGACGTATGGCACCTATACTTATCACCTCTTCCTTCGTATACGCGTGTCTTTAGTCGATAATTCTGAATCTGTGTCATTAGACTTGGCCTTTCTTAAATCCTTTTCTACCTGAGGTAAGTTGGACTTTATTCCTTTTATTAATTCCTGCCATCTCCGATGCTCTTTTAGTTTCTTTTCCTCTTGATGAAGTACAACAGACTTCATTTCTTTCCTTCCTTAGGCCCAGTGAAATTTATTCGTGTTAATTATTTTCCTTCTATGAGGCTCTTTCAATTCCTTTCCTTTACGAGGCACAACAAACTTTATTTCTTTCTTCCTTAGGCCCAGCGTAATTTATTCCTTCTATTGTTGAGGCGGCTTATCAATTTATATCACAAACATATTTGGATTAATGAGATTAGATGTAAATACACGATGTGGGACTATTTATAATAAAGAGACAAATCTTTCTATTCTATACATACTCATGTGTAGCTTGGTGGATCATATTCCTCATGGTCGAATCATTTTGCACTTCCCGGGTTTGCATGGATTTGCCCGGGCCGCATGGCAGCGGGCGAGGCCCAGGCAGGCGAGAATAAACCATCGAGGAAAGAAGCATTTGTTGCAAACAGAAGCAATTTAAATAGGAACTGTGGGTTCAATTATAAAAAACCACAAGGACTGTTCTACGAAAATGTCATGACGGTCAGCAGACAGAAGCAATTTGTGCCTTATTATTAGGTAAATATAGAAAAGAGTTCACTAATCGACCACAAGTGTCCATAGGTGGAAGGCGCTCCAATAAGTGAACTAAACAACAATTTTCATTTATGTATGCCAAACTTATATACTTATTTATGATCTATTAGTCAACATAAGATTTTAATTAATATATTTTACATAATACAATTGGCAGCATGCTAGAGCTTCTTTATGATTTCATGGTCAAAAGTCAATTAGCAGCATTACAATGCTATTAAATATTTCAATATAATGTTTGTATAACTTTGATAGTTGTATTGGCAAATACACTTGTGCTGAGTTGAAAATGTTAATTTGCAGCAAAAGTTGTGTTCTATTTTTTCTTAAAATCTTGTTTGACGTACTCATAAAACCTTTGGACCAAACCAAATCTCCCTTCCCCATAAAGAATAATAATAATGACAAAACATATTTACTCTATGGATTAATATGAATCTTTAGACATGATATAGTTTATTTCTTGGTGCTCACAACTATTTTAATATCCTCAAATATGTATCTAGATGGATAAAGATGCATGTATTTAAAAA
>NW_025231598.1:3236-4866 GCF_018294505.1 Triticum aestivum | reverse complement strand
TAACAAGCGACCTAGAGCCCCAGCCATCCTTCTACTATTGGCATTGCTGCAGCTCTATTTGGGTGGTAGCAAAATCAATTGTGCAACGCTTCCTGATAACAACACTGATGTGCTCTGGCTGCCAACTTTCAGGCATGGGATCAGTTCTGATCCCTCCGGATGGTTCAGCTCTTGGAACTCTAGCGCTAACCACTGTCTATGGCGCGTGGTGGTGCTTGAACACTTTGGACTAAACCTGGCCGGCCAAATCAGCTCCTCCATTGGGAACCTTACGTTCCTCAGAACCGTGAACCAATCCACGAATGGCTTCTCTGGCCGGTTACCTCCTATGAACCATCTGCAAAAACTCGAAGTCCTTGACCTGAGCGTCAACCGGTTGCATGATAGTATCTCAGATGCAATTATCAACTGCTCCAGCTTAAGGGAAATCGATCTTAATACAAACTTCCTAGTAGGCGAAATTCCTCCAAAAGTAGGCCTCCTCTCCAATCTCTCACTTTTGCGACTTTGCTGGAATAATCTCACCGGGATCATCCCGCCAATCCTCGGCAACATCACAAGCATACAAAGACTTGGCCTTGCGTACAATAATCTAACTGGACGTATTCCTAATGAGTTTGGGAAACTGACAAATGTGTGGAGGTTGAACCTAGGGGGAAATAGGTTGTTAGTTGGATTCCCTTGGTTTCTCTTCAATCTTTCTAAATCTCTTCAAATATTAGGCTTGGAGTCAAATATGCTAAACAATACACTACCACCTACCATAGGCAACGACCTACCAAATCTCCAAGAGCTTTACTTGAATAGCAACATGTTTGAAGGTCAAATACCGGCTTCACTAGGCAATGCTACATGGCTGCAAACGCTAGAATTAGGAAATAACAATTTCACTGGTGAAATTACAAGCTCTTTAGGCAAACTTTCAAAACTTCATTTATTATACCTTGGGTTTAACAATCTTGAAGCTATTGAAAGCCAAATCTGGGAATTCTTTAGCGCGTTAACAAACTGCACTAGTCTCGAAGCACTGTCGCTATATGAAAATCAGCTACATGGAGCTATACCGAATATGATAGGTAACTTCTCCCGTAGCCTCACTAAATTATATCTTGGTCGAAACAATCTTTTGGGGAAGTTGCCCCCAAGCATAGGGAATCTTGGAAGCTTGTTTTCTCTAGTACTTGAAGATAACAATTTAACAGGTACGATTGCACAATGGATTGGGAAGCTAACACAGTTACAAATTCTTTCCCTCCAAGCGAACAGCTTCATTGGGACATTGCCATCATCCCTTGGCCAGCTTACTCAGTTGACATATCTCGATCTAGGAAACAATAAACTTGGAGGCCCTATACCACCCGCCTTAGGGAACTTGAAACAACTCTCGCTTTTAGACCTTGGTCAGAACAATCTTGAGGGTAACATACCTATTCAGGTTGGTAGCCTTACATCACTTTACAAACTAGATCTTTCGTCAAACAATCTTACTAGTAAAATTTACTGATACTCTGTTCAAATGTCAGAACATACAAACCATGCAAATGGCCAAACCTTTCAGTACAATCTAAGAGTAGAATCAGTCGACAAAGAGCTAGAGGTAAATTTGTATGTAAACATGTGTAGAAACACC
>NW_025231598.1:0-1155 GCF_018294505.1 Triticum aestivum | reverse complement strand
TTTGCTTTTAGTTTTAGAAAAATTATAAACTTTTTGTTTGTGCCATTAGTTTTCAAATTTGAAAACATTTTTTTTGTTTTTTTTGTTGCTTTATTTATTTTATTTTGTTTCTACTTACAACAAAATACTTATTGTTGCGATTTTTATTTTGTTTCCAGTTTTTTTGTTTTGTTTTCTGCATTATTTATTTTCTTTTTGTTTTGCTTTATTTTTAATTCTTTTTACTTTTAGGTCAGCAAAATTATAAACTTTCTGTTAGTGCCATTAGTTTTTAAATTTGAATAGTTAAAATTTGAATTCTTTGAAATTTGTGTGAATCACAAGTTTGTGATTAACTTTACTAAAAAAATGAACACATATGCGCCTATAGAGAAAATTCAACCTAAATTCATAATAAATTTCTATGAATTTTAGAGAAATTCACTATGAATTTAGGTCAAATTCCCTATATAGGGGCATCTATTTTCACTTTGAGAGGAGCTCAACAAGGCAGAGAGGGACGGGCTTATAAACCGGTGTGAGCGCCCTTCGGTTGGCAAGGTGGGACTAAACCGGGACGGTCATGGGCCAGGGGCGAGGCGCATTGGACCCGGTTCGTGCGTGGAACCGGGACCAAAAGGTCCAGACGAACCGGGACCAATGGCCCACGTGGCTGCCCTCTTGAGAGTGTTCTTGGTGAGAACATAGTTGACAAGGAGCGAACCGGGATTAATGGTATTACGAGGTCCGAACCATAAGACAGTAAAGCATTTCAAATTAACTTTGAAAAAGTTGAAAATTGGCATGGTATCATAATTTCACCCACATAGCATGTGCATGTACAAAACGGACAATGGTATCATACTCTTCTGTTACAAAGTTGGCATGGTATCATCATAATAGTTGCGGGTGAAAGTCTCACTCTTTCTTCGCTTGTGTCATTTGCTTATTGCGCCGTAACCATGGATAATCTTCATCGTTTATCAGGATGCTGGGGTCAGCCTTGACTTTGAAGGGAGGAATTTCATGAAACTTTTCATAATCTTCAGACATGTCTGTCTTGCCCTCCACTCCCACGATGTCCCTTTTTCCTGAAAGAACTATGTGGCGCTTTGGCTCATCGTATGATGTATTCGCTTCCTTATCTTTTCTTTTTCTCGGTCTGGTAGACATGTC
>NW_025231597.1:9264-11094 GCF_018294505.1 Triticum aestivum | reverse complement strand
TCTTCAGGGCAGCCAGAGTGCGCTTCGCTTTCACCGGATCTATCTTCTCCTCCGGAGGTGGATGTTTCTTTGCTTTCACCCCTTCAAAGAAGTTCGTCACTTCGACTCGCACGATCTTCGCGTTTTCCTCCAGGCTCCTCTCGTATGGTAACTTCTCTGGAGTCTTCAGAGAAGGACCGAATCTGTATTGCCTCCCGCCTCTGGCTGTACTGCTAGACGCCGGAGCAGACGAAGCGGCTGCGGCTGTCTTCTTTCCTTTCATACGAGGCGGAGGAGAAGGACTACGACGCGCCGGAGCAGCCGGAGCGGCGGCGGATCTCTTCCGCCCTTGCTGATGAGGCGGAGAAGGAGGAGGCTGGCTGCTCGGGCGCGCCGGCGCAGGGGGAGAAGGAGGCGGAGTGCCGCCACGCACCGGAGAAGGAGGCTGAGTGCCCTGATCACTCGCCGGAGGAGGAGGCGGAGGAGGAGGCGGAGTGCCCTGACTCGCCGGAGGAGAAGGAGGAGCCGGAGGCGTCCAGTTCAGAAGGTTGATGAGCTCCTTCCGCCATAGGCATGGAGTCTTCAGAGAAGAACCCAGCCGAGTCTCCCCATCACCCGTAGGGTGGTCAAGCTCGAGGTCCTCAAATCCGTCCGTTATTTCATCCACCATCACCCTAGCATTTCCTTCTGGAATCGGCAATCAGTGATAGGTTGCGCCAGGTTTAGGAGGTAAAACAGAGCCAACAGCTGCCTTGACTTTCAATTTCATCCATTGCGTCATAAGGTGGCAATGTTGAGACTCCGTGATAGCATCCACGGGGTAGCTAGCAGGAGCCACGAAGACAGGCTCCAGCTGAAGCTGCTCGGTGGAAGCCACGCTGCTTCTCCGCTGAGATGGCGGGGTAGCTTCGGGGGAAGCTTCGGCAGGTCGTTTGCTGCGATTTGCTTCTCGTTTCTCTATCGCTTGTACCCTTGTGTGCAGCGCCTGCAGTTGGGTATGCTCCACTTTCTTCCTGCTCTCCTGGCATTTGTAACCGCCTGCGTCCGGAAACCCAGCCTTCCACGGAACGGAGCCTGGCGTGCCTCGTGTCCGTCCAGGGTGCTCAGGATTCCCGAGGGCCATTGTGAGCTCGTCGTTCTCTCTGTTTGGAACAAACATCACTTGCTGCGCTGCATCGATATACTCCTGAAGCCTCGTGGCGGATATTCTCAGTTGCTCGTCCGTCCAAACGCGCTTCCCTGATACAGCCTTGTGACGGGTATACTCCTGAAGAACCAAGTCCGGCAATGGTCTGGCCAGTTCAATGTCTCTGGTTCGACCCCTTTATCAATCAGGTCATTCTCAGCCTTGGCCCACAACGTTCGGGCTTTGAGGTAGCCACCTGACCCCGTGCGATGGTGATGCGTCTTCTTCGCAAAATTTCTCTTGTTTGTCACTGACATCTTCTTACTCTTGTCCAATGTCTTGTGGGCCACAAATGCGGGCCAGTGATCTCTGATCTTCTCATACCGGCTGATGAATTCTGGTGTCTCTTCTTTGTCGACAATTTTTTTCAGCTCATTCTTCCACCTCCTGAATAGTTCTGCCATGTTCTTAAGAGCATAAGACTTGATCAATTGCTCTTTAACTGGCTTCTCCAGATCCTCCTCTGGCGGTAGGGTGAAATTTGCCTTAAGCGCGGTCCAAAGATCATCTTTCTGCATATCATCGACATAACACACCTCAGGGTCTTCTTTAGCCGGCTTTAACCATTGGTGGGTGCTGATCGGGATCTTGTCCCTAACAAGAACCCCGCACGGAGCAGCAAATGCTTCCTTTGTCCGGATGGGTTCAATCGGCATGCCATCGCG
>NW_025231597.1:4452-7209 GCF_018294505.1 Triticum aestivum | reverse complement strand
AGCCCCGCGGGATCTCGCGCCGCCGCCCACAACATGCGCACCATCGCTCCCCCCGCAGCTACGGCTCCTCGTCGAGTGGCAGCCATCGCAGCGCAGCGGCGCCCCTTGTAGCAGCAGCAGCTTACCGACCGGGGGCTGGGAGAGGTGAGGGACAGAGGCGGATGCGCTCAGGAAGAGAAGAGAGCAAGGCTGCAGGGGGAATTGGGAGAGAGGGGATCGGGTGTCCAGAGGAAGAGGAGGACTTGGTCCAGGAAAAGGATAAGGTTGAGGGGCGGTGCATCGTTTCGACCGAACACGTGTCGATCTATCGAGGCGACTTACAGAAACGAGAAATCAGCCGGCTTAAACAAAGCGTTTTCCCATGGAAATTGGTCTTGGGTTACAAAAACTGCACCTATCCAGCTTCAATTCTCCCGTATAAGTAAAAAAAAATTGTTTCATAGGCTTGGAAAACATGCACGTGGGGGCTGCCCTACGACTTCCTACTGTACGCACTGCCGCCGCCGCCGCCGTCGTTGCGATGTGAAGATCTCACGCAGCTCCCGCTCCATAGGTTACAGAAGGTCACCTGGCAAGATAGCAGGCACTATAGAAGGAAGAAAGCATGATGCAGACGAAGGGGGGAAGAGCAACATGAGTGCGATGGGCAGCAGGATCCTTGGCGGGCTGGAACATTGCAGATGTGATCTGACGAAGAAATTTGGGAATAGTTCTTCCTTCATTGCCTAAGTTAGAGGTATGGCTCATGATTGGTCACGGGTAGTGAATGGGATCCACTATGACCTCCCAGCCTCCCTGTCCCCAAAGTAATTGCTCATTGGATACATTCAGATCACACCCCAACAACGATTTGAGTTGATCTTCCTTCAATCCTCACCCACTCTGCAGACAAGTAAATCTGTATCGTTATATTCCTCCTATGTGCTTCAACCTGTTGTATTCATCGCAGAGGCCCCATAGATTTGCTTGATATCCTGCCCCCCAAAAAGGTACGTCATCAGTAAAATCTCATCAAGCCAGAAAAATTGGTTCTGGGCATGTATATGGTTAGATCTTTCTAATTATTGTGGGAATTTTTCTTAAGGTATGCCTACGCGTGTATGTGCAGTCTCATCAAGAGAAAGTTGCAACTGTTCCATGAGGTAATTGTTCACATTATTTCGTCTCAACTAGAATGCATGATTTGGTTACTCTCAGTCTCTCAATCATTGTATGTAATAGAAACTTCTCAATCATTATCCAATTTCTATTAGCTAGCACATGGAACGATCATGTCATTTGGCTAAGGCTGCAATTGTACTTGCAGAAAGCTCAGGTTTTGATTAAGTAGAGCACTCTGCAAGGCGGGTAAAAATCTTGCTTCCTTTCTCAGGTATCTACCGACCAGCGTGACTCGACTGTGCAGACAGGTCACTGAATCCAAAATCAGGTACAAACCCTCCTCTACATAGTTTATTTTGGTGTGAAGTTATCGAAGACACAGACTGCTGCCCGCAAAAAAAGAGGGCATACTGGCGCCTAAAATATTGGGAAACATATGCAGCCGTAGAGGTTGAGGAGGACGATTGCAGCATGCACCCCGCATGGCTGGAGTACGTGGACATCGATCCAGTATGGCTGCATGTTTACCGGTCAATTAATGATTTGATGGCTTCAGAAAAAAATCTTTGAAAAACAGGCCGACATGAGATGTGTAGTGTACATGCACGTGTATGTAAGGGAATTTCAGTGACGCGAGGACGCAAGCAACTGAACGCTGTACATACAATGTCTTCATAGTTTGTGTCATACTCTCAGGTCGTATGTTGCACACGATCCAAGCAGCCTCACCGAGGATAACACTCCCGACCATACATTCCACCCAACACATCAAAATATACTGACCTACCTACTATGTCGTCATGCAAATAATAAATAAATTTATGGTACTTAAGTTGAATACTGAACTAGAGGCCTTCATATTCATGTCGAGGGTGTACATTATTAGTCACATGGAAGAAAGGGAGCATCTCTGGTATAAATTTTAGTTAGTATATATACATATGAATGCTATATATATATCTCTTCTGTTTATCAGAAGGAAGGAAAGTGCTGATATAATTGCATGGTAGCTAGGATTGTTTTGTTCAGGAATATCTTTTATGATCAATTTTATCCTTGTAACTTTACTAATTTTATTTCTATTTCCCTACTTTTTCAAGAGATGGACAAGGTAACTGCATTTGCATGGTCTGCATTGCAAGCTTTAAATAAGCCTACACAAGTGTCTTTTTTTTAGAAAAGGAGGATGACCCCCGGCCTCTGCATCTAGGCGATGCATACGGCCACTTTATTAATTATTCTCACAAGACCTTACGAAGTCATACAACAGCAAGACTAAAGCCGCGGTCTAAGCAACAAACTGTCGCTACACCTATCCCGTTGATGAAGGGGCGCAGATAGCCTGAGCCTAATACCAAACAGACATCGCAGCCAAGCCTAACATCTAAGACCTGAGACCCCAACCTAGCCACTTGTCGGGTCTGGGGCACACACTGGTCCGGCGCGCTCTCAAAGGCCGCCGCTGCCAACTGCCACCGCTCCCTCTTCAGAACTGTACTGATGCATCAACCTTGCTCGGTCCAGCTATCGTCGACGCCACCACGGCGCCCAACGGCACCTCATCCCTGCGCGCAAACAGTTGTACACGTCGCGGTCGCCACTAATACACCTCAGCGCCATGCTGCCACGTACCACCAGCCGACACAGCTTGAAGCC
>NW_025231597.1:0-3599 GCF_018294505.1 Triticum aestivum | reverse complement strand
AAATTGCCCTATAGTCCCGGTTTGTGTCTCCAACCGGGATTATAGGTCAGACCCCTTTAGTCCCGGTTCATGGTACGAACCGGTACTAAAGGTAAGCCCTTTATTACCGGTTTGTGCCACGAACCGGTACTAAAGGTGATCGTGGGGCCCCGGCCTGACGCCAGCCTGCCACCACCCCTTTAGTACCGGTTCGTGGCACGAACTGGTACTAAAGGTTCAACACGAACCGGCATTAGTGCATAGCCGTTTGAACCGGCACTAATGGTACCATTAGTACCTGGCCAAAATCAAACCGGGACTAATGTGTCTCACATTAGGTCCTTTTTCTACTAGTGCATGACCAAGCGTAGCACCTGTCGGTCAGGCATGACTTGACATATCCACCGAAGCTCCGTGCAAGACGAAGCCGCTCCACCTCCTGCCTCTGACTTCCAGCGCTGCTCCACAAAACGATGCTCCCAAGAGAGAAACGACACCGCAGTGCCGCTATCGTCCGGTCTGGAACACCAGATCCTAGGGTTTCCCCCGGAGCAATACGAGTGGGTCGACGGTAGTCACATAACGATGCCTTCATCAAGGTAACGACGTGGAACGCCGCCATCGCCCGCCGTCGGCTCGGTTTTCACCGGCAACTATGTCTCCCTGACTCGCAGCTGGTGCCAGATGACGGATCCCGAGATCCGAACACCTAGCCTCGCGCCGACCACCTCTGACGGAAGAGATGACCACCACCGCCGGTTGCACCGGTCAGAACAGATCTGATCGGAGGTGCCGCCGACGAGACCACCAGGCCCTCCACGCCGCCGTCGCCGATCTGAAGGCAGCATGCACGCCACCGCGGCCAAGCCGGCCGCCGCCGCCGCGCGAAGGGCCATCCGCAACGCCCGCAGCCCTGGCCTCCGCCGCGCCAAGCGGTCGCCGTCCGAGGACGGGCAGGCCTCCCGCCGCCTGTCGACATCCGCCGCGCCGCAAATCCAAGATCGGTCGCGCCACGTCACGCCTTGGGGTCCACCCCACCCCGGAGACGCGCGAGAGAGGAGATCCCCCGCCACCGCCGTCGGCCCCCGGGCTTAGCCCGGCGGCGTCTTCCGGCGGCGGCGGAGGGAGGGGAGGAGGGAGTTTGTGGCGGCGGCGGCGGCTAGGTTTCTGGCCACCCGAGTCGCCCTAGGGGGAGGACGACGCGGGGCGAAGAGTGGTAGATCAAAGGCTCTTCCTACACAAGTTTCTGGAGTTCATGTCACAATTCTATCACATTTTTCGTCCATTGATACATATAGTGATTCCACTTTTCATGCTGACACGTGAGATATTATAGGCTTCACCCATCCCTCAAATAGAATAAACTGCCCAATTGTTTATATTGCAATTATCAACATTTTTTTTCTAAAATTTTGCGGGATAGACTTTTAACATGGCTGGCGGTATTTATCTTGGCGTCACACTTGAAAGATTTCAGCTCTCGGTTGAATGGCAGCACACGGACATCAGATAATGGGCCTCAACCTTCAAAGATAATATTCTAATATTTACTTCTCTTCACCTTTCCCTCTGCAACCTATATAGAAAATTTTACTACTGTAGCTTTCAGAAAATTATTTTGTATGTGGAAAAGCACTTTTCTCCCTAATTGAGTGCATTATTTTTATGTAAATTTTGGTGTCATTTATTTTCACTATGCTGTCTATGAGACGAACATGTCGACTTGGAATGTAATATGATACCTCCAAGTTGTATTGACTCCAGCATTAATCAATACACACCATCTTGGATGTATTTTCATCAAAATATTTTCCTAAATCACTTATAATATAGGAATGCATTATAAACTGAATAATGACATGAGAACAAGTTTGGTTTGACAATATAAGTGTTCCAACAAGATCGGTCGTAGTGGTGACAGAGAAACTGTAAGTCTTTTAGAACTTCTTGTATCTCAGCTGGAAGAAGAAAATTGCATGGCACTACGATCTCACAAGAAGTTGCAGTTTTTCCTGATGGATGATATATTTGGCTACTAATCTTTCAATGTTTTCATGTAAGGATATATACATGACACAGTATTCACATGTGATATGTTCTCTTCAAGTTAATTCAGAATCTCTATTAATGGAGACATGTATCTTCTATATGTTCATTAAGTGCTTCTCCTACATATTATCTCATTAATGTGGCAGGCTTTGATTTATTGCTGTTAGCTAGATGGTGTGCGAAATTATTTTTCTATTCTTATTGAAGTAACGCATGTTTAGGCAATATGGTTTGAGAAGATGTTGTATCGAGGCCAAAACAAAATTCAAAATAGTGGGATTTTCAGTAACCCGTCCCTATATATTGTTCAGATTAACTGCAAGCACTACACTTAAATCTTAGTGTTCGACTTTTACATATTTTGAAGGAGCATTCACTTTCTGACAATTTATAATCTTACATTGCTGTCGTGTGACCATAATGTTATGAAAGTACAGAAGTATCTTGTCCTTCCTGGGGTAGAGCTCATACACAACTAAAGATTTATTATCTGCTTAATTACGTTCACATATGTTTAATCCTTTCTTTTTGCTGGGAACACATATGTTTATTCACGTGAAGTACATTTTGGATCTTTTCCTCCATGTATTATATTTATTAGTGACCCATGTTCACCTGGAAGACTACATGGACACCTCCTGTAATGTTAGAAGCGCCGATAATGCTCTGGCTAATGTGTTTTTATGCCAAGCAAGAGGTTGAATAAGTCATGCTTTTAGTAATGTTGCCAAGACACATACTCAGTTAAACATCATCTATTCTAAGTTATATTTAACTTGGGCATGTTGGATATTTGAAACTGTTTGCATCATTTTGATTATTATCCACATAAACAATCAAAGTCGGCGGATAACCTTTCGGCACTTGGAGAATTATTGCAGTATTTCTGATAACCATATATGTATACGAATTATGTTCTCCTAAGTATCTTGATATTGTTTAATGAAATGTGCTAGCCAATTAATGATGTTGTATTACAACTTTGAAATTCATTGTAGTTGCATTTAGCTCCCCATTACTATTACACGTAGAACAAGAGTGATGACACTTCTGTTAACAAAGGGAAGCCCAGAGTACAAATGTTCCTTACAAATGTAAATTAACTATTCACTGGGTATTGTTTTTGTAACTATGGACAATGATATTTTATATTCACATTTCGGTCTGAATTTGTTTTTTTTCACAAATCACATAATATGTCATGATTATAAACTTCTAAAGTTCTAGCCCGCGCATCGAGCAGGCCACTTTCCTAGTTGTCATAAACAATAAATGAACCAAATAGTTATAAAAAGATAATATATACCACATCCGAATCATAGACAGGACGAGGGCCGACGGGGGCGGATACCAAAACCATCGCACTATATAATAACAAGGAATAATAAAAGTAAGAAAATTAGACAAGTATCTATCTAAAGTAAGAATTTTTTGCTTTCAGAAAGAAGATAAGAACAAGAGGCTCACCACGGTGGTGCCGGCGACGAGATCGGCGCAGGTAATCGACGGCGGTGAAGACGGGGATGGGACGTGATGGACCGCTAAACCTACACAAATCTCGGGGAAAATGG
>NW_025231596.1:10108-11098 GCF_018294505.1 Triticum aestivum | reverse complement strand
ACGAGGCCCATCCGAAGAAGAAAACACAAGACGGTAATTATGATGTGCTAAGGTTGTTTGCCAAGCATGAAAGAAAACAACAACAAAAAAGTATAATACATATCAAGAATGAACAAGAAGGAAAGATATCTAGGTTAGATGCTTTACCGAGAGCAACTCCCAGAAAAGGTGGCCATTACCGAGAGCCGAGAATCGACCCTCGGTAACCACTGCTCAAATTTTTTCCCCTTCTCTTTTTGTCTTTGTTTTGCACTATCTTTTTTGTATCTCATATTTCATATGCTTTTACGACCAAAGTTTATAAATTCCATGACTTTTGATGAATTATTTCAAAACTCAACTTTAAAGAGTCTAAAGTAATAAACATGAGAAGAAGCAGTTGTTGACCGTGGCCTACCCCCTCTCTCGGTGCCGGTCAACTTTCTAGACCGGCACCGAGAGAGAACTTTAAAGAGTGTAAAGTAATAAACATGAGAAGAAGCAGTCGTTGACCGTGGCCTACCCCCTCTCTCGGTACCGGCCAACTTCCTAGACCGCCGGGTCCACCGGCTAGCCCATGCATATACATGCGATGGCCTTCTTTGAGAGCACAAGAAGTTTCGAGGCAACGGAGCAACAGGGCCCGCACTTCCTGCACAAACAGGACACATTCCCTCTCGATACCCATAGACTATGTCGAAGAATGGCCCTAGACTTGGTCTGTCATCTCGCGATGACATGCACTAAGACGAAGAAGCAGTTATTCACCGTGGACTACACCCTCTCGGTGCCGAATAATGCCCTAGACCGCCGGGGCCACCGGATGGGTGCTCGATATAGAGATCGCCCGATGGGGGGAGGGCACCCATACATGCGTGTAGCCCATGCATATGCATGCAGGGGTGGTGTGCTATTTGAATAAGCAACGCACGTCCTTGACGTGACACGTGCCTCACAAACCACACTCACGGGCGGGAACGTCGAGGACCGGCTGCGTCCGTCCCAGAGACA
>NW_025231596.1:0-1232 GCF_018294505.1 Triticum aestivum | reverse complement strand
CTTCGGTGGATGATCCTGTGACAGAACGAGCCTAGACTTGGTCTGTCAACTTGCGATGACATGCACTAACAAGGAGAAGCAGTTATTCACCGTGGACTACACCCTCTCGGTGCCGAATAACACCCTACACCGCCGGGGCCACCGGATGGGTGCTCGATATGGAGACCGCCCGAAGGGGGGGAGGGCACCCCTACATGCGCGTGGCCCATGCATATGCATGCAGGGGTGGTGTGCTATTTGAATAAGCAACGCACGTCCTTGACGTGGCACGTGCCTCACAAACCACACACACGGGCGGGAATGTCGAAGACCGGCTGCGTTCGTCCCCGAGACAGAGTCTTCGGTGGGCGATCCCGTGACAGTACGGGCCTAGACTTGGTCTGTAATCTCGCGGTGACATGCACTAACACGAAGATGCAGCTATTCCCCGTGGCCTACCCCGTCTAGGTGCCGAACCACGCCATAGACCGCTGGGTCCACCGGAGGGGTGCCGGTCTCTAGAACCGGACGAGGCCCATCCGAAGAAGAAAACACAATACGGTAATTATGATGTGCTAAGGTTGTTTGGCAAGCATGAAAGAAAACAACAACAAAAGAGTATAATACATATTATCGAGAATGAACAAGAAGGAAAGTTATCTAGGTTAGATGCTTTACCGAGAGCAACTCTCGGAAAATGTGGCCATTACCGAGAGCCGAGAATCGACCTTCGGTAACCACTGCTCTAATTTTTTTCCCTTCTCTTTTTGTCTTTGTTTTGCACTATCTTTTTTGTATCTCATATTTCATATGCTTTTACGACCAAAGTTTATAAATTCTATGACTTTTGATGAATTATTACAAAACTCAACCTTAAAGAGTGTAAAGTAATAAACATGAGATGAAGCAGTTGTTGACCGTGGCCTTCCCCCTCTCTCGGTGCTGGTCAACTTTCTAGACCGGCACCGAGAGAGAACTTTATAGAGTGTAAAGTAATAAACATGAGAAGAAGCAGTGGTTGACCGTGGCCTACCCCCTCTCTCGGTGCCGGTCAACTTCCTAGACCGCCGGGGCCACCGGATAGCCCATGAATAGCCCATGCATATACATGCGATGGCATTCTTTGAGAGCACAAGAAGTTTGGAGGCCAACAGAGCAACAGGACCCGCACTTCCTGCACAAACCGGACACATTCCCTCTCGATACCCATAGACTATGTCGAAGAACGGGCCTAGACTTGGTCTGTCATCTCG
>NW_025231595.1:0-11099 GCF_018294505.1 Triticum aestivum | reverse complement strand
CATGATCTCCATCATCGTGTCTTCTTGAAGTTGTCTCGTCATCTATTACTTCTACTACTATGGCTAACGTTTTAGCAATAAACTAAAGTAATTACATGATGTTTAAGTTGACACGCAAGTCATAAATAAATTAAAACAACTCCTATGGCTCCTGCTGGTTGTCATACTCATCGACATGCAAGTCGTGATTCCTATTACAAGAACATGACCAATCTCATACATCACATATATCATTCATCACATCCTTTGGCCATATCACATCACAAAACACTTGCTGCAAAAACAAGTTAGACGTCCTCTAATTGTTGTTGCAAATTTTTACGTGGCTGCTATAGGTTTCTAGCAAGAACGTTTCTTACCTATGCCAAAACCACAACGTGAATTGCCAATTTCTATTTACCCTTCATAAGGACCCTGTTCATCGAATCCGATCCGACTAAAGTGGGAGAGACAGACACCCGCTAGCCACCTTATGCAACTAGTGCATGTCAGTCGGTGGAACCAGTCCCACGTAAGAGTACGTGTAAGGTTGGTCCGGGCCGCTTCATCCCACGATGCCGCCGAATCAAGATAAGACTAGTAACGGCAAGTAAATTGACAAAATCGACACCCACAACTGCTTTGTGTTCTACTCGTGCATAGAAACTACGCATAGACCTAGCTCATGATGCCACTGTTGGGGAACGTAGCAGAATTTAAAATTTTCTACGCATCACCAAGATCAATCTATGGAGTAATCTAGCAATGAGGGGAAGGAGAGTGCATCTACATACCCTTGTAGATCGCTAAGCAGAAGCGTTCAAGTGAACGGGGTTGATGGAGTCGTACTCGTCGTGATCCAAATCACCGATGATCCTAGTGCCGAACGGACGGCACCTCCGCGTTCAACACACGTACATCCCGGTGACATCTCCTACGCCTTGATCCAGCAAGGGGAGAAGGAGAGGTTGGGGAAGACTCCATCCAGTAGCAGCACGACGGCGTGGTGGTGGTGGAGGAGCGCGGGACTCCAGCAGGGCTTCACCAAGAACTACGAGAGACGAGGAGGAAGAGGGGTAAGGCTGCGCCAACAGGGGAAGGACTTTATCTGTTGGGCTGCCCCTTTGCCTCCACTATATATAGGGGGAGAGGGAGGGTTGCGCCCCCACCTAGGGTTTCCACCCTAGTGGTGGCGGCAACCCCAATCCCCATCTGGGGTGGCGGCCAAGTGGGGGGGAGAGGGAGGCGCACCAGGCATGGGCCTTAGGGCCCATCTGCCCTTAGGGTTTGCCCCCTCTCCTCTCTAGGCGCATGGGCCTTGGTGGGGAGGCGCCCCAGCCCACCTAGGGGCTGGTCCCTTCTCACACTTGGCCCATGTTGGCTCCCACATGCTCCACGATGATCTCATCGGATGAACCACGATGTCATGGATTTAATCAATCACGTATACAATTCTCTTTATCTAGCGGTATTATGCTTGCCCGAGATTCGATCGTCGGTATCCTAATACCTTGTTCAATCTCGTTACCGGCAAGTCTCTTTACTCGTTCCGTAACACATCATCCCGTGATCAACTCCTTGGTCACATTGTGCACATTATGATGATGTCCTACCGAGTGGGCCCAGAGATACCTCTCCGTTTACACGGAGTGACAAATCCCAGTCTCGATTCGTGCCAACCCAACAGACACTTTCGAAGATACCTGCAGTGTGCCTTTATAGCCACCTAGTTACGTTGTGACGTTTGGCACACCCAAAGCATTCCTACGGTATCCGGGAGTTGCACAATCTCATGGTCTAAGGAAATGACACTTGACATTAGAAAAGCTTTAGCATACGAACTACACGATCTTTGTGCTAGGCTTAGGATTGGGTCTTGTCCATCACATCATTCTCCTAATGATGTGATCCCGTTATCAAGGACATCCAATGTTCATGGTCAGGAAACCTTAACCATCTATTGATCAACGAGCTAGGCAACTAGAGGCTTACTAGGGACATGTTGTTGTCTATGTATCCACACATGTATCTGAGTTTCCTATCAATACAATTCTAGCATGGATAATAAACGATTATCATGAACAAGGAAATATAATAATAACCAATTTATTATTGCCTCTAGGGCATATTTCCAACAGCCGAGTGCCGCGCCGGCTCCGCATCACCACCACGCCGGGCCCCCGCGCCGACAACTTTCTCCATCGCCCCCATGTCCGCCGGCGAGCGCGACCGGTACTACGTCCGCGCGTCGGTGTGCCGCCGTTATTGGGAGACGAGGACACCGCTTCCCTGGAGCGACGTCCACCTCCCCAACAACTGGCACCTGTCCGCCGATCGTGTGCCGATCCCGCCGGTCTCGGCGAGCGGCCGTGCACGCCGTGAAGAGATCGCGCGCCGCCGCCGCCTCCTCCCCGACGACCTGTACTATGACCACAGGTATGCCCCCGACTCCCCGCTGTGGGACACTTGGCTCCAGGAAGAGCACGACGTGCGGCGCACGTCCTACTTTGCCGGCACCGTGTCGGGGCCGCGGAGGCCACGTGCAGAGGCGCGCGTGCGTACGCGGGTGCGTGGCATGACGCCCACGCCATCGCCTTCCCCGTCTGCTCGCCACCTCCTCCTCCTCGCATGACAGCGGAGGAGGAGGCCCGTCTCCTGCAGCGTGTCATGGACGACTCCATGAACACGCACGACGAGCGGCAGTGGGACGGCCTGGAGGAGGCTATGGCGCTCTCTGCCGCTGGGGACGTTGCCTTCCCGTAGGAGGCGATGGAGGAGGACCCGTCGGCCGCGTTCCAACAGCTGCTGGGCCAGGGGTGGGACTAGTCCTGCACTTCTCCGGAGATGGCCGCCGGCGTGGGCGTGAACTGGTGCCCCACTCCGCCGCGCTCATCGGAGCGGGAGGCGTCACCACGGGAGGAGGTGGTGTAGGCACCTCCGGCCGTCCAACCCGCCCCCGTCCACCACGCACCTCCGGCCCACCTGTGGACGCCGCCGGCCTACGTCGACCTCGTCAGCGATGACGACGACAGCGGCAGCCAGTGAAGACGGTGACAGCCACGGCACCGACGGGCGCGGCAGGAGCGCGCGGGAGGAGTTTTTTTTGTTTTTATATGTTAATTATGAAACTGGGCCTTTTAAGTGGCCGTGGAAACTGGGCCGTTTTGTGGCCGACCCCTATATATGTTTTATGTTTTTTTAATGCGTTTACTTAGTTTTTTAGTTATTTCATTCCAGTTTTTATATATTTTTTATTCACGTCCACCCCGGACACGATTTGGAGTGCGGCCACGCGGTGCGCGCACGCACGACTCATCTGACAAAGCCGGACACGGGCGAACCCATCGGCTCCTCAAACGGACAGAATCCGGCCAATCCGGACGTCCATTTGGGGTCGTGCGGTGGAGTTGGCCTTACTTCAATGGGCCAATAGCTATCACAAAAAGGAGGGGAGAGACGGGGTCCCCTCATCATTATTCATTATCTAACACATGACTAGCTAAAAGGAAACTTGGCCTTTTAAGTGGCCGTGGAAACTGGGCCGTTTTGTGGCCGACCCCTGTATATGTTTTATGTTTTTTAATGCGTTTACTTAGTTTTTTAGTTATTTCATTCCAGTTTTTATATATTTTTTATTCACGTCCACCGGACACGATT
Source organism: Triticum aestivum (assembly GCF_018294505.1). Classification (NCBI taxonomy): domain Eukaryota; kingdom Viridiplantae; phylum Streptophyta; class Magnoliopsida; order Poales; family Poaceae; genus Triticum; species Triticum aestivum. The sequence goes on along the minus strand of NW_025231595.1, from coordinate 7,463 downwards.
TGGAGTGCGGCCACGCGGTGCGCGCACGCACGACTCATCTGACAAAGCCGGACACGGGCGAACCCATCGGCTCCCCAAACGGACAGAATCCGGCCAATCCGGACGTCCATTTGGGGTCGTGCGGTGGAGTTGGCCTTACTTCAATGGGTCAATAGCTATCACAAAAAGGAGGGGAGAGACGGGGTCCCCTCATCATTATTCATTATCTGACACATGACTAGCTAAAAGGAAAGACTTGGGACGCATCGAGACGTGGAAGGTACGTGCATGTGGACCGTATAGACATTGCTCGATCACATGCTTCGTGTCTCCATGTATGCCTGACTGGTTCCATGCAGGTCGGTGGTTGTTCCGATGTGCATGTGCATGCATCCGCTTCCTTTGCCTTTTGAATGAAAAGGGCGCACGTTTCCGTTAACTAATCCTTGTAACTAGTTTGCCACAGGTGGTCGATCAGAAGAATAGCATATGCCGATATCCAGCCACGTTCCAATAGCAGGCACAGGAGAGCAGGATTTGGCCCACAGGTCCTCGTTGGCGACTTGGCGATATGCTGGAGATTGGCGTCATGCCGTCCTTCCTCCTCCTGATTTCTCCTCTTGATTCTTCTTCTTCCTTTTCTGATCCCCAACTGCTTTTCTAATCTTCCATATCATTTTCTCTTGTTCCTTCCAGATCTCAACAATTCCCTTCTCTAATCTTCCTTATCCTTTTATCTTGTTCCTTCCAGATCTCATCAATTCCCCTGCTCCAACTAGTGAGGCTAGATCCTTTGTATCCAACCCATCAACCGATCTCTCTCCGTCTCATCTATATCAGCGGATTCCTTGATCAATTCTCGCTCACCAGCCTCTCTGCCTGCGCCCTTCCACCGCTGTGGCATCGCGCCTCCGCCACCACCGTCCGAGACTCCTACTGCCTCAACAGGATTTCCTTGTGGTGCCGCCGGATTCCCACGTCGAACAGGAAATCCTCCCCATCCCTCAGATCTGTCAGACTATCGGCCAAGTGCTGCTGGAGCGCCTTGGCCTCGTCCTTCTCGCTTGGCTAGGACAGCTAAAGGAACCAGTTTCTGAATTGGACAGAGAGCACGACTGCTTCGAATAGGAGCAACACTTTCTGAAATTTGTGTCTGTGGAGAAGCTGAACTGGAGTCATGATTGCCATGAAACTCATTGGCTGGAACTGTCGTGGCATGGGCAAGGACCTCAGCAGCTCTACTAAGATGGAGTACCTCGCAAAATTGATGAATTCCACCTGTGCTCAGGTAACTTTCGTATCTGAAATTAGAACATCAAGGTACAGTTCTTCTCATCTTAACTCTCGATTTAACAATAACGATAGTTTTGTAGTTCCATCTGTTGGTCGTTCTGGTGGTCTTTGGATACTTTGGTCTGATGAAGTTTGTGTCTCTGTCAAGTTCTCTAATCACTATATGATTTTAGCCCTTGTTGTCAATAAAATTACCAATGTGGAATTTGTTCTGGCTTGTGTTTATGGAGATCCCCATCATCGCCACACTAACATAATTTGGGATCATGTTCTAAATTTTGTTAATGATAACATAGGGAAGCCAATTGTTTGTTTCGGTGATCTGAATGATATCATGTGTGATACGGAAACTACTTCTCTCAATGTGAATAAGAACCGTATGCGTGCTGTCAATAACTATGTCAAGCAATGTGGTATGTTTGATCTGGGGTTTAGTGGACCGGCTTATACTTGGACAAATATGCAGTTCTCCTCTAGACCTATCTTTGAAAGGCTTGATCGTTGTCTTGCCAATGCAGATTGGTGTGTTATGTTTCCTAATACTAATGTTTTTAATTTACCAATCATTCATTCGTTGAGTGATCATGCACCTATTCTGATATCCACTGATTCTCAGTTCCATAGGCCTAAACTACACTTTAAATTTGAAAATTGGTGGACTTTTGAGGAAGATTTCCAGGGCATTGCTAAAAATGCTTGGGACTCCTCGGTTAATAGACCATTCCATGTCAGAACCAATAACCTTGCAGGGACTTTGAAAAGGTGGTGCAAAAAGAAAAAACCTTTACAACATCAACTTGATTGTATTCAGGATCAGATCAATGAGATTCAAATGAAGCTGGTGCATCTCCAAGACTATTCCCTTCAGGCAAGCCTAGTTGCCTAATATGAAGGTAATTTGACCAAGCGCATTGAATTTTATAGGCAACGTGCAAAAAAACACTTGGCGACCAAAGGTGACAGGAACACATCCTTCTTTCACAATGTTGTTCAAAAGCGTAAGCGTCGAAATCGCATAGTTTCTATTAAGGACACTCATGGTAATAATTTGTTTGATCCAGATGATATTGCCAAGGAGGTTGTTAATTAGTTTAGAACTATTTTTTGCTCATCTTCTACTAATAATGACAGGCCAGTTTGGATACTACTTTGCCGCAAGATACAAATGACTTCACCTACTCGATCCCTGATAAACATGAGATATGGGAAATTCTCAAAGGCATGAAGAAGAATGCCTCTCCTGGACCTGATGGATTCAATGTGGGTTTCTACCTTTCGGCTTGGAGTTGGATAGGAGATGATGTGACCAATTTGGTAAGAAATTTCTACACCACCGGTATTGTTCCGCCTCATCTCAATGATACTCAAATTGCCCTCATTCCGAAGAAACTTGCTTCGCATCTGCCTTCTGACTTTCGGCCCATAAGTTTGTGTAATGTTGTTTACAAAATCATTGCTAAATCTTTAGCCAATAGGTTGAAAGGACATTTGCTTGATTACATTCACCCCTCTCAGCAAGCTTTTATTGAAGGTAGGCGCATAAGCAATAATATTATTGTCACCCAAGAAATTGCCCACTCATTCTCTCTTGCTTCTTGGAAGAGCCTTGATTTTATACTGAAAATTGACCTTGCCAAAGCTTTTGATAGAATTGAGTGGCACTTCATTGTCTCGGCTCTTACTCGTAAAGGTCTCCATGGCCATTTCATAAAACTTGTTCATGCATGCATTTCATCCCCAACATTTTCAGTGATCATTAATGGTCAATCTTTTGCAAAATTCAATAGTTCCAGAGGCATTAGACAGGGATGTCCTTTGTCACCGTATCTTTTTGTCCTTGCAGTAAATGAGTTATCTCTTATGTTACAGGATGCCTTGCAAGCTAATCACCTGACAGGTATTTCGCTTGGACCAAATTGCCCTCCTATTCACTCTTTGATGTTTGCAGATGACCTGATTGTTTGTGGCAATGCTAATGTGCAGGAAGCTAATACTATTTTACAGCTTTTAGACCATTTTTGTTGTGATTCAGGGCAAACTCCAAACTGGAGTAAATCTGGTATCTTATTCAGCAATAATGTTACGATGCAGGTTAAACAAGATATTAAGAGAATCTTTCCAGCTCCAGACATCGACAGTTCTTTCGTCCATTTAGGCCATCCACTTGTTTTACCTTCTAAAGATAGATCAGCTGCTTATAACTTTGTTTACGATAAATTCAAGTCCAAACTTAGCACATATAAAGCCAACAGACTCTCTCATGCGGCAAGATTAACTCTCATAAAATCCGTTTTCCATTCCATTCCTGTATATTACATGTCCAACATACTTTTTTCAAAAACATTCCTTGCTAAACTAACAACAATCATTAGGAAATTTTGGTGGACAGGTATTCAAGATGATCAAACTACTAGAAGCTTGTGCCTTAGGGCATGGGCTGATGTATGTATTGAGAAGAAAATTGGTGGTCTTGGTGTTAGAAATTTGCAGGCAATCAACAGAGGACTTGTTCTCTCGACGGCATGGAGATTGGCAAAAGAGCCGCAAAGTCAGCTAGCATTGATTCTCAAGGCAAAGTATCATCATGATACATCCATTTGGAGAGCCCGGCCGAACAAACCTAAATCTGCCTTTTGGTCTGCAATTCTAAAGGTAAAGCCTCTTCTAATCTCAGCCACAATTTGCCAAATTGTTGATGGTGCTAGTTCTATTTGGAGCTCGCCTTGGTTTTCCGGATGGGAAACTATTTATGATCATCTTATCATTCAGCAACAATATTTTTCTTACCCTGCACAAGTTAAAGATCTTTGGATACCGGGTCAAAAGAACTGGAATGCAAACTTGATTAATTCTCTTTTCACTCCTGAATTGGCTAATACCATTCTACAAACTCCTATTATTAAGGCAAATGGTAAGGATATGTTAGTTTGGAAACTAACTCCTGCAGGTGAATTCTCTTCCAAAAGTGCCTACAAGCACTGCTTCAACAATCTTCAGCTTCCACCAAGGCAAAGGCCCAAAATTGTCCCTATGCAGGTCATTTCCCTTCTTAATCAGGTGTGGGAGGATAAGCAAATGGCACCAAGAGTTCAGATATTTGCTTGGAGGCTTCTTAGGAAAGCACTTCCTACAGGTAAGAGGGCAGGTAGGTACTCCAAACATATCAATGAAAACTGCTCTAGATGTGGACTATTAGAAGATGAAATGCATATGTTGTTTCTCTGCCCTTTTTTAAAGCTGCATGGTTTTGCTATCCCTGGTTTATTAAAACGGAATCTCTGGCTGAAAATTATCATTCTATTCCTGATATGATTCGTGCTTTGATTACATCTCAACATCCAAAAATAAACTTGACTACTCTCTATACTTTTCTATGGTGTCTTTGGAAAGCTCGGAATGATTGTCTATTTTGCAGCAAATTATGCAAGCCTTCCCAGGTGTATGCTTCAGCAAATGCAATAATTGAAGCAACCAATTTAGAAGATAAGAACTTCGCTCAGCAACAAGAAAGCGATAAAGCTCAGGAGCAGTTGCAGGCTTCTTCAACAACCACGCATACACATGACTGTAATAACCTTACAGGGAATGTCATCTTTTGCGACGCAGCCTGGGAGAGATGCACAGATTCAGAGCTGGGCCATGCTGGCTTAGGAGTAATCATCACCATGCAAGACAATCGGCACCTCCAACAACTACACGTCTCTGCGCTTTCGCCTCCAGTTTCATCATTCCTCCAGGCTGAGACTTATGGGCTGCTACTAGCTACTAACTTAGCAGATCTTCTTCAGGTTCAGAACCCTCACTTTTGCACCGACGCTCGGTGTTAGTTTCGGCGGCAAGGTCATCAACGGTATTTGCTGCTCCAGGATGTTGGGAGAACAGACCTCTCCTTGCAGAGATCCAAGCCTCTCCCTCTTTTAGTCGTAACAAGATCACTCACATCAACAGAAGCAACAATGTAAAAGCTGATCATCAAGCTCGATTAGCTTTGCGGATTCAGTCAAGGTCCTTAGCTCTTCGTTGCTTATGTACACAAGCAGATCAAGGTCAATTTCCCGGAAAGGACATAGTTTCTGGTTCTAGCATGAGTCCCTTCATGCTTCTTTCTGTAAAATGCACCTGATCATCAATAAAGTTTTCTTGTGTTAAAAAAAAGCCACGTTCATTATCTGCTTAAGTTCATGGCATAATGTAGTACAAAACATATATACTATCGGGATTGCTAAAAGTCTCAGTCGATACTATCTTTATGAGATCCCACGTGAAGATCCGTGTACTTGTAATTTTTTCTTTCTTCTTTTTATACTATTTTCATGCTAAATACTAGTAGTATATATACAAAATCTTGTAACCTGGTCGCAAACCACGGCCGGGCGTATCCTGCCCGGATATTTTTGGAACCATACTTTACTCGCTCCTGTCTCTTCACTCCTTCTTTCCTAGGAATTTAAATATCTCATGCCAAAACTACTTGTAGTATTGCATATATACACTACACATATTATATTGGAGAAAGCTAAAGAGAACATTATATCGAGGCTATCATCGTCATCAACTAGATAAGGCTTCGTACACTTGTTCTCTAGAAACCGGTGTGCGCCGTAGATTCCATCCAACTGGCCTATTATTGGTCTCTCCTTTCTACGTTTTCGTTCTTGTCAAAGTCTCAAAACCGGTGAACATTCCGATAGTTGTTCCGGTCCGGTACCAAGATTGGCAAGGAACTTATCGATTAGCATCGCAGTACATTTTGTATTTGATGCACACGTCTCAGAACGAATGAACAACCCTTGTACTCCCTTCGTTTTTCTTTTCTCTGCACATAACTTGAAGCTTGCATACCAAGGGGCGTACCGCTGGCTGTTTCTTGGACCGTATTAACCTTCCTCTCATGTTAATTGCATGTTGGGAACTGGAGCGCTTTAAGTAACTGCATGCAGCTAATTCAAAAATGCTACATCTACGGGGCTTTAGGCTGGTCATAGTGGGGAGTAACTTAGACTAGTGTCATATGCATGACACTGGTCTAAGTTACCAGTACCTTTATAATGCAAAGTAACATAATAGTAGTGTCATAGATGACTTCATTTATTAGCTTGTAGACTCATCTTGTCTTGGGAAGCGCTATGTTACAGTAACATATTACTCCCTCCTTTCCGGTTTATAAGGCTCAATTCAAAAATCTCACCAACCAAGGTAGATGATGAGTGGTGGAATATTTTTTGTAGTTTGCAAAAGCACCCAATTAATGCTCTTGTTTTTCTCAAAAAATTATGTTTACGAATGCATTAATTGCAATGCATGCATGCATAAAGTGCATGCATTGGTCAGTTTTCTCTTAATACTTGCATGCAATGATTTAATGCACCTTGAAGTCTGAACATGTGATGAGGAACAATCAAATTGAGCCTTATAAAATGAAAAAACTAAAATTTTGATATAAGCCTTATAAACCGGAAAGGAGGGAGTATGTTACTATCTCACATTAAATACTTGCTACATAAGCAAAAAAAATTGAAGTGCGCTATGTTACTAGCTAAGTTACTCCCACTACTTGCCACATACTTGTTACAGGTTTTTACAGGAGTTTACAGACTCCTTCCAAACTTCATAAACATCGCCCCACCCCCCTCCCTAATTTTCATGGGGGTGGGCCCCCTTCCCAACTAACACCCTAAAATCAATCATGTAAACTCCTGTAGAAACCTGTATATGTAGCATTGTTGCAGCTAATTGGCCCGTGCCCCTCGGCTGCCCTGCGTGCAGGCCTGCTCATGCATGCGCATTGACTGCTCCACTAATTGCTCTGCCATGGATTGGCTAGCTGGAAGGGACAAAGTTGGAAGGAAATAGATAAATAGGCTAGCGCGCAGAGTAATTAGGAAAAAACGAGAAAAACTTAGACCCAGAGTAATAAAAAACAGAGGGAGTATGAAACAACCTGTTTTAGACAAATCATGCATGCATGTATGATGTTGTACCAAAAAAGGACACGCAGAAAAGTTTTTCTTTTTTGCAGTTACATTGAAGATACACTCAAACACATAAACCCACACAGAGTGCACCACCAAACCATAGTTTTTTTTTTTTGCGAGAACACCAAACCATAGCTACGAAGACACAGACAGCGGATAAATATGTGAATCTCAATGAGTTCCTATGTTGAACCCACCAAGGGTGTGTGTAAGTGT
>NW_025231594.1:9167-11102 GCF_018294505.1 Triticum aestivum | reverse complement strand
CTACAAGTGCTGCTATCTCTCCTACTGTTTTTGGAGATGCTCTAGCTATTTACCTTTTGTTGTACAGATGTGAGTATATGTGTAGATGTGTGATCTTTTTGTAGTTGCTCTATCTCATGGTACTACCGCTACAATACATGACAAATTCCTGAAAATTGATAATTCTGGTCCATGGCAAATTTAATAGGAAATGCTCCAAAAGATGACAGTTTCTTGTGAAATGTCATGGCATGGTTTGAAAAATCATATGGCAAAATTCGAAACTTTTGTTTAATCAAATATGACATCTTTTAGAGCCAATTGTATCTGTCACATGGCATTTTTAAGAACAAGTTTTGAACATTGGCATTGCAAAATTCAGAATCAGATCCTAATTTGCCATCTCTTTCATAAGGAACAAATCTTCTAAATTTGCCACGTGGCCATGGAAAATTTGCTAATTTTGCCATCTCTTTTTTCACAAGAACAAATATTTTTACAAACCTTGGCTTTTTACTTGATGGACCATGGTGAATAACTTTTGGAACATGATGAAATATTTCTAGAACATGACTAATTTGTTTCACAAACTATGGCCAATTAACTTTATGTATCATGACAATGAAATATCATTGCAAATTTATTTATTTTCACCATGTCAAATTTAATTTTTCACCACGGCAAATTTTTTGTAGTTACTTTTACACTTTAGTTTGTTCGTACATACTACCCCCGTCTCAAAGTTCTTGTCTTAGATTTGTCTAGATACGGATTTATCCCATGGCAAATTTAAGACAAGAATTTTGGGATGGAAGGAGTACCATGGGACTTTTTAATAGTTACCATGGTAGTTTTCCTGTATGGCCTTTTGATATTTAATAACGTTTCATGGCAAATTTATTCTACAACCCATGGCAATTTTCTTTCAAATAACACGACAATTTAATATGCATTTTTTTCACAATGGTTTTTTGATATGTCATAACATTTAAGAACATGGTATTTTTTTTCTTTCTAGCATGCCAAAACTTCAGTTTCTTGCGATGGCAATTTCGAGCTTCATTTGCCATCCAATTTTTTTACTCTTTTTTTGCCATGTCAAAATTTCCTTTATTACGACATGGCAAAATTACCCTTTCAGTTTTGCATTGGAAAATTTACTCGCACATACATGGAAAATTTACTTCAACATTCATGGCAACAAATTTCCTTTTCATTGCCATGCAATTTTTTTTACTGTTTTTAGCCATGTCAAATTTACCTTCTTTTTTTGTCATGGCAGAATTTACCTCTTACTTGCCATGTCAAAATAAAGGAAAATTCATGGAGCATGGCAAATTTAACCATTAAATACTTGAAATTTTTCTATTACATGCTATATGTGGCAATTTTTACTCTTTTTTGCCATGTCAAACCTTTACTTTTTTGTCATGGCAATTTTTTTACCTTAATTGCCATGGCAACTTTACTTGTAAATACATGGCAATTTTACTTTAACATAGATGACAATTTTTTGCCACGGCAAAATTAACCTATCTATTTGCCATGGAAAATTTAACCTTTATATTGCCATGGCAATTTCCATTAAACATACATGGCAAATTCACTTTTTCTCGCTCATGGCATTTTTACTTCTATGGAGCATGGCAAGTTTGACTTTTTTTTCTGCCCCTACTATTAAACAAAAGATGTTGCATTTTTGTTTCTGCTCCACATGATGGCAATGTTTAATGCACATTTTTTAGATCTTCATTTATATAGTAAAAATAGCATACAGTTTTACAATCCACATTTCCTGCCATCATGATATAGATGCAAAATTGACATGAACTTTTTCTTTTTTGCCATTAGAACAACAACAACAAAGCCTTTAGTCCCAAACAAGTTGGGGTAGACTAGAGGTGAAACCCATAAGATCTTGCGACCAACTTTCTTTTTCGCCATTGCATAAAAAAA
>NW_025231594.1:6477-7401 GCF_018294505.1 Triticum aestivum | reverse complement strand
TTTGGAAAAAACAAGGAAAGCTTCGTGCAAAAAAAGGAAATACCCCACCTGTTCCCACAAATTAAGAAGCAAAATCACCTCACGTGAAAAAGGGAAAGCAGGCTCCCGTTCCCACAAATTAAGAAACAAAACCGCAATTAAAAACACTGATAAACTGTCAAAACAAATCCCAACCATAAAAGGAAAAAGAAATCAATGATCCGGCTGATTGCCTGTGATATAAAAAATAAGCAAATTTACGTAACACAAATTATCCCGTCCTATTATATATATGAGACAAAACGGATCTCACACGTCCAACATTAGTCCAAAAAAAAAGAAAGCCTCACGTCATCAACAAAGAAAAAAGACAAGAAAAGCTTCACGTCAACCGATCCCCACAAGTTAAGAAGCACCACCAGGATAAAAGGACAATCTTATATTTACTAATCGGAGGCACCATACAAGGCTCCACGTTAATCCTCAAAACTAAACAAACTAGTAGACCGCCCGTGCGTTGCTACGGGCTACAATACAGTGCATATAAATAAATTAAACAAATGACTAAAGTTGTCTTCAAGGTCGAACTCATTTCTCCCTTGTATATTTGGGCCTGTTTGGACATTTCTCCCTTGTATATTTGGGCATGTTTGAACATCAAACGGACGGCCGGTAGGCTCTCCAAAATTCAGCTGTGTGGACAGTCGCTGCAACATAGCTAACACTTGATTTGTAATCAACCACTCTCTTCCCATAACATCTTTTCTTCCTGTCATTATAGCCCAATTGTTGAGCTCCCTCCATAGTCACACATTTCCTCACACCGCCAACCCGTCAACCATGTTGTGGGACACCCGAAGACAACCGTCCTTATCGTCGCCCTATCGCTGGGAGGGACAAAGAGGGAGGCATAAACATACACATATGTAAGTTAATTCATTATTT
>NW_025231594.1:0-4647 GCF_018294505.1 Triticum aestivum | reverse complement strand
CAGCTTAGGACTTTGTACAACTAAAATCATTAAGTTGACAGTTGATCAAGCACAAACATAGACATGGAGAGAGAAGAATAAAAATTCTAATATATTCACCTGATTGTACCAATCATCGTCTTCGTATTGTCCGCAATGAACATTTGTTTCACCGGGAAGTGGACCCCCAAATCTATTGGCTTGTCTGTCATGAACCCTCGCCACAGATGGATTGCAAGCTATAAATTTAAGTTTTCAGAAAGGAAATGTCATGAGACCATTGCCCATCAGATCTTCATTGCACCACAGTGAACACATGAGAAGCATCAAACTCTCAATGGACTTGCGTGGTTGATCCATGCATCCTTGGTGGGCTGCTTCTTGGGTCCTCTGATGATAACATTCCCAAACAACTCCTCTGCATCCTCCGGCATGGTTGGCCACATGCCCCTATCGAGGTCTAGTATTAAGGTTGGCCTTTGGGCTGTGGGTACAAAAATCTATATTAATTGTTAAAAATGCAAAGAAATCATAAATATGATTCATGCATAGACATCTTGCTGAAGAGGACAATCTGACAGAGATGGAAAAGAGGTGTGAAGGATGGATTCTCCTGGCTATCATTTTCATCACCAAGGGTGCTAGTATAGGGAGGATATGGAGGAGGTACTCGTGCTCACCGCAGGTGACCATCCCCGACCGGCCATGAATCATCTCCTCGCAGTGTGATGGAACTGACCATCCCCAACCGGCAAAAAGACAAAGAAAAGCTGAAGAACCACACCTGCATTAGTGCATCGTCCCGAGCACGACACAGATAGACGAACGCCCTTGAGGTCGGGGCAGAGCGGGAATCCTACCAGACCAGAGGCGTGCTCCAAATCAGGGACGCATGCGTGCATACTGACACCTCCACAAGCTTGTCTGTGCAACCGCAGCTTCATTCGCTCTCGCAACTGCTCGGTTCAACGCATCTGCGCAGCCGCTGCTCCTTCCCCTCGCTGCTTCTCAGGTTGTTGTGGCCTTTCCTCTTTACCTTCGCTCCTCAACTTGTGCACCGCATTTTCCACCTGGTCTGGCCGCCCCCGCCGACCCGGGATCGTTCCAACGCAATATTTCCGTCGGTATTCTGATAATCTGCAGAAGAGGTTGTGAAACATCATCAGCCATCAGGAGTGTACCCTGCATACAGAAGACCAAGATTGGTTCGTGCGTATAAAACAGAAAAAATTATGGATACATTTGAACATACAGAAGACCAATCTAATTTGCTTGTAACAAAAAAAATTATGTGTATCTTATATAAGAAGAAAATCTACACAAACAGAACAGGGAAAGAATGAAAGTTTCGTAGGCGAAATTGTATTTGTCCTTATATTGGCAGGAACAAACAGAACTGTCTCAAACTACGACATCCAGGGTAGCACATCAAAAATAAAGGGACCACAATAAACATAAAAGCACTGAAGATAGAGAAAAATATACCCGCATTCTCCTTTCGAGAGTAAGTCTTACAAAGTAAGATCATCCAACTTCTTCTCAAGTTTATTCTTCGCCTCCCGGATTGCACCAGCTACATTTGCAGTCTGAAGAAGCAATCATGCATAAGAATACTCCCAATGGAAAGCAATAAAACAAAGATGTTACACAAGCTCGAGAATTACGAACAGTAACATTTGCAAAAGAAATCAGAGATAACATTAGATTAGGATGCTTTTCTTTTAGGTGAGATAACATTAGATTAGGATTTTTTTTGTTTTGGGTGTAAGGGGATTAGTGTTAGGACCATCTCTAAACCTAAACAACATTAATCAGAAAAGGTGGTGGGCTCTCCCTATCAACCTCGGCGACATAGCCAGCCTACCTACATTCCTCAGAGTCACCTATCTTCAGCAACAAGGAAACAACATTCAGAAGACCCAAATTTCAAACACTAATCCCCTGCTTGTGCTGCTGCCGGTGAGAGGAAGAACCCGGGCTCCAATTTCTGCAAATTGCGCTTGTTCATTAATTTCAAACGCAATTGATCATGTATTCTGCATAAATGTTGCAAAAAAGTTAACTGAATGTGTTCACCTCCAATGTCAAAGAAGTTAACTGAATGTTCTTGGTCTGGATAAACATGTTCTTCAGTTAACTGAATGTTAATAGAAGTTAACCGAATCTTTGTAAATATTGCAATATGCCATTTAATTTACTGAATTGAGTTAAGTTGAGTTGTCATGCTGAAATGTTGCAATGTTGATACAAAAAATTCAGTTAACTTTTCAACAGAAGTTTGGAAAATTTCAAACATTGTTTGCTCCAGATTTTGGATGCTCTTGTTGCATTCAGATTATGAGAATGATTAAGGGTTCAGCAATTAGATTATCATTATGACCAGAACAGAGGAACAAATATCATGGTTAATGTGTAAAAAAAATCAGAAAATGGAGTTACCCACTTGAAGTTATTGTGGTTACTCACTAGAAGTAACCAAAGAATAAAGTGTAAAGAATAAATTTTCAGAATAAGAATAAGAACAGGGGCCTGAGGATGTTCCCATCTGAATTCAATTATCACCAGTACTGTTCATACTGAATTTATATTGTATGTTTATCTACTGTATGTTCACCAATACTGAAAGCATACAAAGTGCAAGGCTAACTGAATCTATACTATATGTTCACCAATACTGAAAGCATACAAAGTGCAAGTCTAACTGAATTTATACTGTATGTTCACTTGCACCAACGGAAGCATCATCCAATCCTATGCAATACTCCATTCCTCCTCCAATCGCTGCACAAAGCAATCGCTGCACAAAATCAGCTCACCTGCTTGCTTCAACAGACAAACATCACCTGTAAATTCAGAAGACAGACCTGCGCCGTGGGCGAGCGGGGAGCAGAAGCAGAAGCGGCAGCGACGGCGCCAGTGGAGCGAAGAGTGCAGATCCTCCATCATCAGCCCGCCAACTCAAGGAGCAAGACAAGCACGGGGCAGTGGCATATGTGTGGAGCAAGTCTTCGTCTTCCCCATGCCCTGGTCGTCTTTCCCACGCCGCCGCCGCCGGAGCTCGAGGTCTGGAGGAGGTGCTCGAGGACGAGGAGCGAGTCATCGAGCGCCGCCGCCGAAGCCGGCAAGGCACGGGCTTTGCAGAAAAGGGGATCCCTTCCCTCTTGATCTCCTAGTGCGAACGGAGAGAAGCGGCGAGACGAGGGGGAGAAGGCGGCCGGCGCGTGGCAAGGCGACGGAGCAGGCGGCGATTGGCTGTTGGTCGACCACGGCGGAGATCGGGAGCCCTCTTTCTCGGCGGAGAGGCGGTGGCTTGGCTTGCAGACAAGCGATGGATCGCCTGAGGCTAGCGAGGAGTCCGAAGGCCGACGAGGGAAGCGAGGCGCGGAGCAGCAGGACGTTGGCCTGGTCGACGAGCTGGCGGCGGCGCAGGAACCCTAGCGCGTGCGATGGTACCAGAGAGAGGATCCGCTCACGCGAGGAGAGGGAGGGGAGCGGTTCGTGCGTGGGGTGGGGTGGGGGAGGGGACAAAAAAACCGGCGAAAAAACCAGCAAAAAAAACCGGAGAAAATTGTGGGACGAAAATAAACCCGGAACGCAGACTACCAACTGAGACATTAGGAGTAGAGATTGTCCGTACGATCTCTAAGTTAATCATCTAGAGCCGTTGGATGAGCTAACTTAGGAGTCCTAGGCCAATATCCCACATATAGCACTTTTAGGGAAAAAAAAGATAAGGTAACTTAGGAGTCCTAGGCTAATGTCCAACGTATAGCACTTTTAGGGAAAAAACTGGCTCCTATCCCACGTGTAATTAGGAGTCCTAGGCTGATGTCCCACGTATAGCTCTTTTAGAAAAAAAACCTAGGCTGCTGTCTCACGTGAAATTCTTTTAGAAGAAAAAAAAATCCCTTTGCAAACTTCTTCCTTCGCCAATCCTGCCGGTGAGAGAAACAGAGCCCTAGCGCTGCTCCTCCTCATCCGGTTAGCAACAACCATCTAAAATGTTCCAACCAATCTCTTTTCAATCTTCATCCATGTTGGATCGTCACTACCCCAACACCCCAACGAAGATGCAATCCATGTTGACTGACGAGAAGGCGTTCAATCCCCTCAACTTCAAGACCTAAGCAAACTCCAATTAAATGGAAGATGTAATGCAGAAGGAGGCACATCAAACAAGTTGGAATCAGATCGGACATCCACCATTGTTGGTGAAGCTTCAGATCAAGTAGAGGAACTATGAGCAGAGAGATGGCGCCACCCTACATTATTAGAGTTTGTCCCCGGTCACTCCTATCCGTACACTGCAGGCAAGTACTCCATTATCTTTAAATCTCTGATGTACTCTACCTCCCGTTATAATCACAAACTCCCAATAAATCTTATTTATCCAAAACAGATGATTAAAAACATTGAACCTGTAGATGCCCATCTAGAGCACTGTAAGGAACGAGGACGACCACCAGGGGTGGTCTGCATCTCCTCCCGCGGCAGCACGCAATCCCTGCAACAGTGTTTGCACAAGTTAGATTGATCCCGTTGCTCTACATACTTTGTATCTCTCCACCTTCCAAGTTCTGGCCATGCATCAATCTAGCGTCTTCAGTTGATGAATTTATCCATGATGGTAGATACAATGGAGGAGGTGTACCGATGGCTGTTCGATTT
>NW_025231593.1:9469-11103 GCF_018294505.1 Triticum aestivum | reverse complement strand
GAAAGAGATTGTCCGTTTTGTACACGAAGTGCATCCAGTTTTTGCCTTAACCCTCTCAACTTTCTTGCACATGCTATGTGGATGAAATGGTGATACCATGCCAACTTTCAACCTTTTCAGAGTTCATTTGAATTGCTTTTCAATTTTAGGGTCTTATAGCTCAAAATAATTAGTAAATACATGAAAAATAACAAATGAAGTTAGAAAGGATTCAAAAATGATGATGTGGCTTTGAATGGTGCATTTTGAACACACAAAAAGTCAGGAGTTCAAATAAGTTTTAAAAAATGAAATCCCTTTGTAACAGACGAGTTTCCGTATGAAATCCTGATACTTTGAAAGAGATTGTCCGTTTTGTACATGAAGTGCATCCAGTTTTTGTCGTAACCCTCTCAACTTCCTTGCACATGCTATGTGGATGAAATGATGATACCATGCCAACTTTCAACCTTTTCAGAGTTCATTTGAAATGCTTTTCAATTTTAGGGTCTTATAGCTCAAATAATTAGTAAATGCATGAAAAATAACAAATGAAGTCAGAAAGGATTGAAAAATGATGATGTGGCTTCGAATGGTGCATTTTGAAGACACAAAAAGACAGGAGTTCAAATAAGTTTAAAAAAATGAAATCCCTTTGTAAGAGACGAGTTTCCGTATGAAATCCTGATACTTTGAAAGAGATTGTCCGTTTTGTACACGAAGTGCATCCAGTTTTTGCCTTAACCCTCTCAACTTTCTTGCACATGCTATGTGGATGAAATGATGATACCATGCCAACTTACAACCTTTTCAGAGCTCATTTGAAATGCTTTTCAATTTTAGGGTCTTATAGCTCAAAATAATTAGGAAATGCATGAAAAATAACAAATGAAGTCAGAAAGGATTGAAAAATGATGATGTGGCTTTGAATGGTGCATTTTGAACACACAAAAAGTCAGGATTTCAAATAAGTTTTAAAAAATGAAATCCCTTTTTAACAGAAGAGTTTCCGTATGAAATCCTGATACTTTGAAAGAGATTGTCCGTTTTGTACACGAAGTGCATCCAGTTTCTGCTTTAACCCTCTCAACTTTCTTGCACATGCTGTGTGGATGAAATGATGATAGCATGCCAACTTTCAACCTTTTCAGAGTTCATTTGAAATGCTTTTCAATTTTAGGGTCTTATAGCTCAAAATAATTAGTAAATGCATGATAAATAACAAATGAAGTCAGAAAGGACTGAAAAATGATGATGTGGCTGTGAATGGTGCATTTTGAGCACACAAAAAGTCAGGAGTTCAAATAAGTTTTAAAAAATGAAATCCCTTTGTAACAGACGAGTTTCCGTATGAAATCCTGATACTTTGATAGAGATTGTCCGTTTTGTACATGAAGTGCATCCAGTTTTTGCCGTAACCCTCTCAACTTTCTTGCACATGCTATGTGGATGAAATGATGATACCATGCCAACTTTCAACCTTTTCAGAGTTCATTTGAAATGCTTTTCAATTTTAGGGTCTTATAGCTCAAATAATTAGTAAATGCATGAAAAATAACAAATGAAGTCAGAAAGGATTGAAAAATGATGATGTGGCTTTGAATGGTGCATTTTGAACACACAAAAAGACATGAGTTCAAATAAGTTTTAAAAAA
>NW_025231593.1:6780-9459 GCF_018294505.1 Triticum aestivum | reverse complement strand
AACTTTCTTGCACATGCTATGTGGATGAAATGATGATACCATGCCAACTTTCAACCTTTTCAGAGTTCATTTGAAATGCTTTTCAATTTTAGGGTCTTATAGCTCAAAATATTTAGTAAATCAATGAAAAATCACAAATGAAGTCAGAAAGGATTGAAAAATGATGATGTGGCTTTGAATGGTGCATTTTGAACACACAAAAAGTTAGGAGTTCAAATAAGTTTTAAAAAATGAAATCCCTTTGTAACAGAAGAGTTTCCGTATGAAATCCTGATACTTTGAAAGAGATTGTCCGTTTTGTACATGAAGTGCATCCAGTTTTTGCCTTAACCCTCTCAACTTTCTTGCACATGCTATGTGGATGAAATGATGATACCATGCCAACTTTCAACCTTTTCAGAGTTCATTTGAAATGCTTTTCAATTTTAGGGTCTTATAGCTCAAAATAATTAGTAAATGCATGAAAAATAACAAATGAAGTCAGAAAGGACTGAAAAATGATGATGTGGCTGTGAATGGTGCATTTTGAGCACACGAAAAGTCAGGAGTTCAAATAAGTTTAAAAAAATGAAATCCCTTTGTAACAGACGAGTTTCCGTATGAAATCCTGATACTTTGAAAGAGATTGTCCATTTTGTACACGAAGTGCATCCAGTTTTTGCCGTACCCGTCTCAACTTTCTTACACATGCTATGTGGATGAAATGATGATACCATGCCAACTTTCAACCATTTTAGAGTTCATTTGAAATTCTTTTCAATTTTAGGGTCTTATAGCTCAAAATAATTAGTAAATGCATGAAAAATAACAAATGAAGTCAGAAAGGATTCAAAAAAGATGATGTGGCTTTGAATGGTGCATTTTGAACACACAAAAAGTCAGGAGTTCAAATAAGTTTTAAAAAATGAAATCCCTTTGTAACAGACGAGTTTCCGTATGAAATCCTGATACTTTGAAAGAGATTGTCCGTTTTGTACACGAAGTGCATCAAGTTTTTGCCTTAACCCTCTCAACTTTCTTGCACATCCTATGTGGATGAAATGGTGATACCATGCCAACTTTCAACCGTTTCAGAGTTCATTTGAAATGCTTTTCAATTTTAGGGTCTTATAGCTCAAAATAATTAGTAAATACATGAAAAATAACAAATGAAGTCAGAAAGGACTGAAAAATGATGATGTGGCTGTGAATGGTGCATTTTGAGCACACAAAAAGTCAGGAGTTCAAATAAGTTTTAAAAAATGAAATCCCTTTGTAACAGACGAGTTTCCGTATGAAATCCTGATACTTTGATAGAGATTGTCCGTTTTGTACATGAAGTGCATCCAGTTTTTGCCGTAACCCTCTCAACTTTCTTGCACATGCTATGTGGATGAAATGATGATACCATGCCAACTTTCAACCTTTTCAGAGTTCATTTGAAATGCTTTTCAATTTTAGGGTCTTATAGCTCAAATAATTAGTAAATGCATGAAAAATAACAAATGAAGTCAGAAAGGATTGAAAAATGATGATGTGGCTTTGAATGGTGCATTTTGAACACACAAAAAGACATGAGTTCAAATAAGTTTTAAAAAAATGAAATCCCTTTGTAAGAGACGAGTTTCCGTATGAAATCCTGATACTTTGAAAGAGATTGTCCGTTTTGTACACGAAGTGCATCCAGTTTTTGCCTTAACCCTCTCAACTTTCTTGCACATGCTATGTGGATGAAATGATGATACCATGCCAACTTACAACCTTTTCAGAGCTCATTTGAAATGCCTTTCAATTTTAGCGTCTTATAGCTCAAAATAATTAGGAAATGCATGAAAAATAACAAATGAAGTCAGAAAGGACTGAAAAATGATGATGTGGCTTTGAATGGTGCATTTTGAACACACAAAAAGTCAGGAGTTCAAATAAGTTTTAAAAAATGAAATCCCTTTTTAACAGAAGAGTTTCCGTATGAAATCCTGATACTTTGAAAGAGATTGTCCGTTTTGTACACGAAGTGCATCCAGTTTCTGCTTTAACCCTCTCAACTTTCTTGCACATGCTATGTGGATGAAATGATGATAGCATGCCAACTTTCAACCGTTTCAGAGTTCATTTGAAATGCTTTTCAATTTTAGGGTCTTATAGCTCAAAATAATTAGTAAATGCATGAAAAATAACAAATGAAGTCAGAAAGGACTGAAAAATGATGATGTGGCTGTGAATGGTGCATTTTGAGCACACAAAAAGTCAGGAGTTCAAATAAGTTTTAAAAAATGAAATCCCTTTGTAACAGACGAGTTTCCGTATGAAATCCTGATACTTTGAAAGAGATTGTCCGTTTTTGCCGTAACCCTCTCAACTTTCTTGCACATGCTATGTGGATGAAATGGTGATACCATGCCAACTTTCAACCATTTCAAAGTTCATTTGAAACGCTTTTCAATTTTAGGGTCGTATAGCTCAAAATAATTATTAAATGCATGAAAAATAACAAATGAAGTCAGAAAGGACTGAAAAATGATGATGTGGCTTTGAATGGTGCATTTTGAACACACAAAAAGTCAGGAGTTCAAATAAGTTTTAAAAAATGAAATCCCTTTGTAACAGACGAGTTTCCGTATGAAATCCTGATACTTTGAAAGAGATTGTCCGTTTTGTACATGAAGTGCATTCAGTTTTTGCCTTAACCCTCTCAACTTT
>NW_025231593.1:4053-4749 GCF_018294505.1 Triticum aestivum | reverse complement strand
GTATTTTCTGTTGAAAACATTATAAGAAACCTCTAGTATTATTGAAACTAAAATCATATAAAATTGATGCAACTAAAACTATCGAAGTATTTTCTGTTCAAAGTCATTAAAAGCAAGAAGAATTTTCATAAAGAACTTTTTTTGATAGAAAGTTTATTACCAAAAAGAATTATCATAAAGTAAAATAAATAAGTAATTAGAAACAAAATAAAATAAAATAAATTAGTATTTTGTTGTAAGTAGGAACAAAAAAATAAAGCCAAAAAGAAAACAAAAAAACTGGGAAAAATAAAAAAATGCCACCTACTGGGCCACCACTGCCTGAATACGGCTAGAAACCCATCCATGGGCCAGGATTCAGGCCCGTAGAAGGCCCAGCAGGCCCACAGGCATAGCAGTGCAAGATTAGGCCCAGAGGCCTGCAGTTCAGAGGAGTTCAATGGAGATGGCGGGGCAGGGCTTATAAACAGGTCCTACCGCTCCTCGGCAAGCGAGGTGGGACTAAACATCCCACCGCACCGCGGCTTTGGCAGGCGCAGGACATTGGTCCCGGTTGGTGCCACGAACCGGGACCAATGCACACCTTTGGTCCCGGTTCGTGGCACCAACCGGAACCAATGCCCCCCTTTAGTCCCAGTTTGTGCCCCCAACCGGGACCAAAGGCCACCGCTTCCCGCCCTTTGGGCTGCTGAAAAC
>NW_025231593.1:0-787 GCF_018294505.1 Triticum aestivum | reverse complement strand
ATGCCAACTTACAACCTTTTCAGAGCTCATTTGAAATGCTTTTCAATTTTAGGGTCTTATAGCTCAAAATAATTAGTAAATGCATGAAAAATAACAAATGAAGTCAGAAAGGATTGAAAAAAGATGATGTGGCTTTGAATGGTGCATTTTGAACACACAAAAAGTCAGGAGTTCAAATTAGTTTTAAAAAATGAAATCCCTTTGTAACAGACGAGTTTCCGTATGAAATCCTGAAACTTTGAAAGAGATTGTCCGTTTTGTACATGAAGTGCATCCAGTTTCTGCTTTAACCCTCTCAACTTTCTTGCACATGCTGTGTGGATGAAATGATGATAGCATGCCAACTTTCAACCTTTTCAGAGTTCATTTGAAATGCTTTTCAATTTTAGGGTCTTATAGCTCAAAATAATTAGTAAATGCATGATAAATAACAAATGAAGTCAGAAAGGACTGAAAAATGATGATGTGGCTGTGAATGGTGCATTTTGAGCACACAAAAAGTCAGGAGTTCAAATAAGTTTAAAAAAATGAAATCCCTTTGTAAGAGACGAGTTTCCGTATGAAATCCTGATACTTTGAAAGAGATTGTCCGTTTTGTACACGAAGTGCATCCAGTTTTTGCCTTAACCCTCTCAACTTTCTTGCACATGCTATGTGGATGAAATGATGATACCATGCCAACTTTCAACCTTTTCAGAGTTCATTTGAAATGCTTTTCAATTTTAGGGTCTTATAGCTCAAAATAATTAGGAAATGCATGAAAAATAACAAATGAAGTCAGAAAGGA
>NW_025231592.1:7843-11104 GCF_018294505.1 Triticum aestivum | reverse complement strand
AAAAAAAGAGTGCCAACTCCAGAGATCATGTGATGACACTGCTTCAAGAATGACCGTGCACTTTCCAACATGCCCCTTGTACTGCCTCTGCCAAGCAAATGGGCAGTTCTTCCACTCTCATTGCATACAATCTATGCTTCCAAGCATCCTAGGAAAACCTCTGCCCTCGTTGATCGACAACATCCGCTGAGTGTTGGGAACAGTTGGTTCTCTCAAGTACTCCGGGCCAAAAATTTGAACCACAGCTTCATAAAACTTATACATTGAATCCAGGCATACAGATTCACGCATGCATATGTATTCATCTACCAGATCACCGGCTACTCCACATGCAATCATCTGAATTGCTGCGGTGTATTTTTTATAAGAGGAGAAGCCAAACTTACCACATGCATCTGGTTTGCACTTAAAAAAAATCATCGTACTCCATCACTCTAACTCGAATGCGGTTGAATAGATCTCTCTCATCCGGAAACGGCGCCGGAATAGCTTGGCACTGTACACTAGATTGGTGAGATCGAAGTAGTCCTTGTAAAGCTAGGCATGGACACCTTCTCTGTCCTGATCCAGGGCGGGATCATGGCCCGGCATGGACCCTCTGAAAACTACACCGTCGCCGCTCGCTTCGTCACGGACAAGTTTTTTTTTTCGCGAAAACGCAAAAGTTTTGCGTTTCGATGCATTGATAGAAAAGAAAAGATTTACAAGCTCAAGAAAGAGCTGATACCACTCAAACAACACAACATGGTAGAGTATAACGTCTACAACTCGCTAACACAAGCGAAGAATGCACTCCACATCCGGCTAGTCCGAAGACAGCCACTACTGAAATCTGAACTACAAAGCAAAAGAGAGCCTGTCCTAACCCGAGTATCATCGCCGCATCTCAACCGCCGCCTATCACGTCCAAAGGCCGACAGCTTTGCCTGAATTTCCCTTGTCGACGCACCATCCACCCTTGATGCCTAAGGATGGCAGGTAGATGGCGGGACTTGGTCGATCCCGATAAAAGACATCTCCTTGTACTCACCGGTGACAGCGTCCATAGCGCCTCTGAGCATCAGCCTAGGAAAACGTCGTGCGCCGGAGAAGAAAACAAGAGCCCCGTGTCTCCAAGCGCGATGCTCCCAACAGAGGGACGACGTCAAGGACGCCGCCATCACGCCGATCCAACTGAATTTTGGCTTTCACCCGGAGACATCCACCAGTCCCAGAGAGGTAGGGAGATGTTGACATGCTTCAACAACACCTCCAAGGAGGAGAACGACGCCCACGGGCGCCATCGTCGCCGGCACCGATCAAAGATGGGCAAGACTTTCATCCGCTATGTCGCCCACCTCCCACCATACTCGCCAGATTGAAGAAGGCGGCATTGTCCTTCGCACTGCCCCCTCCGCAGCCCCTCGCCAACGTAGCCAGCTCTCGTGGTCCAACCAACCAGCGTCCACAGCCTGTCAGACGCCGGACACCCACGCGCGGTCGGCCAAACCGTCCGCAGCGCTCCAAGCACGCTCCCAGGACCAACCATCCTCACCAGCCTCGCTGTTCACCGAGAGTCTCGACGCCTCCAGTGAAGCCCACTCCAGCACATCCACTCCGGCCAAACACGATCAAAAGGCGCAAATTTTTCCAGGGTGTGGCCACACCACCGCTGCCAAGAGGAGCAGCGCGCAAGCCTGCCCGTGGTCTGCGCGCAGCCATTGCTCAGAGGAGCAGTGCGAGCATGATTGCCGGCGAGGGGCCGGATGCCGCCATGAGGCGCAGCCCGAACCCCGCCATGCCCTCACCGCTGTGGCAACTGGCCGTCGCCGCTGCTCAGGCGCAGCGCAAGCACGAGCCCAGGCCAGAGGCCGGCGGCCGCCGCTCAGGGCGCAGCGCGAGCCCCGCCGTGGCCTCACCGTCGTGGCCACCAGGTCGCCTCCGCTAATGAGGGCGGGGAAGTCAGGAGGGGAGGAGGGTGGAGGAGGGGACCTGTTTGGAAACCCACCGGGCCGCGCCGCTGACACCCGCACGAACGCTCGCCGGGGAGAAGGGTCGCCACCGCCATGGCCGACCTCGTGCCGGAAGGGCATCTGGCTGCCAGCTCACAGCCGCGAGGGAGAAACACCACCACCCACGAGCAGCAGCCGCGTCCTTGCCCAAGCACCGTAGCAACCTCACCCAGGCGCCGCCGCAGCAGCAGCCGAGCACCACGGCGAACCCCAAGGGCCGCCGCCCAACAAGATCCAGAGAAGCCGTGCGAGAGAACCCCGCCACCGCTGTCGGCCATGCGGGCTTTTTTCGCCCGGTGACGTCCTCCGGCAGCGGCGCGGTGGGAGGAAGGAGGACGAGCGGCAGCGGACGCTAGGGTTTCGGGTCACCCCGGAGTCGCCCTTGGGCGTGGGCAACGCGAGGGAGAGGGGTCTCGTGGCCGTTCAGACAATACCCCTTCAAGGTTTAATTCATGATGATCATAAGCAGTAGAAAGTTTCTCGTGCAAGGTTTAATCCCACAGTAAACGAACTACAGGCGAAAAGGTCATTTAGGGGAAAGCTTGATCTGAATAATTTTTGCAGCCGACCAAGGTGTCTGCCTCCTAGTACCAGTCCAGTAACAATAGTCGTCAGACATGGTCACAACATTGCAGGACAGAACCAAAAAAAGACCGCAACATTACAAACCATAGGAAACAAGTAAGTTGTGTGTTCATCATTCCACATTCTTACAAAACAAACATAACGCCGAAATTATTCATGACTCCACTACATTACAGATCATAGGAACAACTACATTATTTAGTGATGATGAGTTGCAGGCATGACATTATGCATCCTCTGTAAAGCGGATGCAAGGGTAAGTAGAGCACCTTTTTCACTCGCAAACCTGGCGATGAAGAGTCATTTCTTCACCTCTCGCCCTCGAGTCCTCAGGAGCCTGTTTTTTTTCAAGGTTATCAAATGGTTGAAGCAGTAAGCAGCAAATGTATGTTTTAGATGCCAGCAAATGTATGTACTGGCTCTTAAATTTCAGATCCTTACTTGGTACCATTTTCCAAACAGAAAATAGAGAAAAAGTAGAGTTGTAGTAGTACCTTTATGTCATCGCCAGATGTTAACATATATTTTTTTAGGAATATATGCTCAATCTTTTGCCAGTTTGGATGTCCGATAATCCGAAAAGACTTTGTGAAGGCTGCATTGCAGTTGCAAGACACCACGTTAAGCTCCTCAATGGACCTGGATATTCAAGCATGAAATGATGATCAGTTTCTTGAGCGACGTG
>NW_025231592.1:6952-7482 GCF_018294505.1 Triticum aestivum | reverse complement strand
AGAGATTGAAGCTGCGCCGGAGGACAGAGGCCCTCCATTACCTGCGCCTCTGCTTTGACGTTTGGTCTGCGGCTCTCACGCTCCCAGCATAGTTCCAGGTCTGCCAGCCGTTCCTTGGCATCTAGATTGGCTTCCAGAGCTTCCTCCTTGCTTTCAACATTGTGGAGACCGAAGATATAGAGCCTGCCGCGGAGGTCATTTCGGTCCCTCAGCTGCTTGGTCCGGTATTCTTCTTCCTTGGTCACTGTGAACTCTAGTCTGTCGTCTGAATCCCCCATTAGGTGCAGCAAGTCGCCGGCTGCTCTTGCCAACATGAAAGTAGAAGGAAAATGCATCACTGATTATGCACATGGTAATCCCAGAAGCAAAAATCATACATAGGATGTTGGGGTATATTATTATTACCTAGGCCGGCGGGTGCGGGAGGTGGCGGAATCCGGCCGGCGATTGGAGCAGGTCGTGGCCGCCGGCTGGCTGAAGACGTGGGAATCGATTCCGCGGCCGGGGACTCAGGATGTGTTCAGCGGATT
>NW_025231592.1:0-1970 GCF_018294505.1 Triticum aestivum | reverse complement strand
TTCCATCTTTTGTTCATCATGGTCACCGCTTCCAAAAAGTAGTGACGGATGTTGTCGCCAGATGTCCAACCCTTCATTATCCATGTTGTAACCCGAGCTGCTTAGTGCGCGACCATCATATAAAACGATTGCAACCCTGGTCACCCTTTTGTTACCAATGTTGTATGTTGCTATTTTTCAGACTCCTACTTCATTAATCGTATCAATACGAGTATATGACAGGCTTAATGCTCGGTCATGTGTATCCTTTTGATTTCGAGGCATGATGGCACATGAAAAAGAAAGAGCCATGATGGAGATGTGGCAGGGCTTATGAGGAGATGACACACAATGCGAGCCATGGTGGAACAAAAACAGCAATACGGGTTGGGCCTCCGGTTAGTAGGTTAGTCCCAAAAATGATATAAATGTGTAAAATAAAGCCCATAAACATCCAAAAAGGTAACATAATAGTATGGAACAATAAAAAATTATAGATACGTTGGAGACGTATCACACCACAGAGGCCAGATCGTGTCCCACTACTTGCACGAACACAAACCCACTCACGCACTACCTAGACCACGTACAGGCACGGTGACCATGCACACGCGCACTCACACTATGTATGATAACATCTCCATCAAGTTAGACATATACAGCTTGGGCCTATTAATTTTGGAGACCACCACAGTTGAGAAAAATTGTTCCAACAACGAACCATCAACAACGCAATTTATAAAAGGTGTAAGAGAAATTATTACTTGATTCTTGAAAGAATGGAGTATATATATAGAATAGAATAGAAGCTTATGATACAGTTGGTTTATATTATCTCTTCTGATTCTGTACATAGGTACGTGATAACTGGACGGATGAGCACATACTTTTCACGTTTTTCTAAAGGTCGGGCCGGGCCGGCCCGAAGCCCGACGGGCTTTTACGTGTTAGGGCCGGGCTTGGGTCCAGAAAACAGGCCCGATGGCCGGGCCGGGCCCGGGCCTAGGTTTTTTGCATCGGGCTTGGCTAGGCCCAGGCCGAGATATGGCCAGGTATACATAGTGTTGATGTGGATCGCCTTGAGCAGATAAAAGTATGCGTCAAAATTGGTCGCTCCTGCACCCGCGTGCGTCACCGCACGTGCACAGCCGCCACGCCTCTGTACGGATTGCAGCGGCGTTTGCGTTGCGGGTGCACCAAACCAAAACAAAACGCGCATGCTTCTCTAGCTGATTGCCAGCCTAGCTATTGCTAGATAGCTCAGTCCGTCCTCCGCAAAATCCCATCTTTTCTTTTCTTTTTGTTTGTTTGTTTCCATGAGCGCATCCACATTGGTTGGAAACCAAAACTCACAGCTGCTCAAGGTGGATTGGATTGAAAGAGGCCCTCCCGCTTGACTGCCGTCGTTCCTCCTCCCTCGGCAACTAATCCCGGCCGCAACGCCCCGACACTCTAATCTAACCTAATCTAATCAGCGCCATGCCACGCCTCAACCGCAAAGCAAAGCCGTCTGGGCCGCACTCACCGCCAGCGGACGAGCGACGACCATCTTGCTCTCCGACCTCCTGCCGCACATCGCCGGCCGTCTGCTTCTCTAACACCTTGGATTTCTCTCCTCTCCTCTCCGCTTCTGCCTCTCACCGCCGGCCTAACATGCATCTCCTCTCCTCTCCGCGTCGCTGAAGTCCTAAGTCACGCGCACCCCGCACGCGGATGGATGTCTCTTCCTGGTATATATAGAGAGACATAGAGCTGACCTTAGAAGAAGAAGAAAAAGAAGAAAAAGAAGAACTGAGGCATGCATGCCGGAGAGGAAGAGGGTGACGCGGATCACTGAGGTGGCGCAAGCCAAACCCTTGATGGCTGGCCGGCGGGGATCCATATGACGTTTTAATGATGTGATGATGATGATGATCCCTTTTCACAAAAAACGTGGCACAGTTTCATACACCTTTTACTTGAAAGCTGGTGGGCATTCCAAGGGCTACATG
>NW_025231591.1:10145-11106 GCF_018294505.1 Triticum aestivum | reverse complement strand
CATATGCTACTTTTTCATGTAACTTGCGTTCAAATATCTTAGATATACTATATGAACATATTTAGAGTGATAAAGTAGTATATATAGTACCACATGATAGTATATGAGACATGTGGGGTAACTACCACTAGGTGGTAGGATGTATTTTTCCTATATATATATGTGTGTATATATATATATATATATATATATATATATAGATATATATATATATATATATATATATATATAGGGTCGCGCTATTCGTCACCCAGGGTGAAGAATTCTTATTCTTCACCCCAGCCATTTCAGCGTGCAGTCCATCCCCGTTGTAGAAAAGTTGGACGCTGAGGTAAGATTATGGTTTGCCTTCGTGAGCCAACCATCAGGCATCAGCAAACTAGACGAGGTAACTTTCCTGTTGCTAACGTAATATTATGGAACCACCACCGTGACACCAGATTACGTACAAAATCCTTTTTTTTAGCCGCCGTCAGCCAACACCCCGAAACTGATTTCCTGTTGCTAACGTAAATACATAATACTCCGTATTACGGGACCACCACCCTGAAACCAGATTTCGACAAATTTCATTTTGTTTAGCCATCGTGAGCCAACGCCACGAAACTGATGTAACAACCCACGTAAAATTCCTGATGTACGTTTTATATAGAGATAAATGTAAGCAATCTGATGTTTATACTATTTATAAAAACCGATATTGCGCACATCAGAAATAAAAAAACACAATGAAGGATACATCGCTATAGCTTATTGCTTAATTGTACTTGTCAGCATAAAAACACACGAAACAAGAATAATCAGCAAAACCTTGAGTACTCTTAAAATCACACAGACATCTAAATTTTTGACATGGCCTCATGTGCCCATAAGATTTTGCAACGTAAAACCATTTTCTGTACATTCGTGCAACAAGGACTATGAGCTATATCTCCCGTGCATTGATACTATACAACTATAT
>NW_025231591.1:7414-7920 GCF_018294505.1 Triticum aestivum | reverse complement strand
CTTGTACTTTCCGAGTATTATTGGGATATTTAAGTCATTGTAACAATTATTGATTCTTAGTGGAAAATGACGCACAAGAAGAGCTATGTTTATTCCAAGACATTTCTTGCTTTTATTGCCTGCGACAAAAAAAATGTGAATTAATACTCTAACACATGGCAAATGGATGACACCTACACATGTTGCTGAGAATATTTTGTATTGATTTGAAATCAGTGACCATCAGTGTGCAGATAGAAGAACTTCTTGATTTTGGAATTGAAAGGAAACCAATCAATTCTGATGTTTTCCTTTCATATGATCAACATAATTTCATACCAAAATGCATGCTCTTCTCTATGATACATTTAGTGGTCTCCGACATCTATTCCTTTGTTCACACCGGCCCGACAACATTAATGTGGAAAACGTTCCTGATTGGCTATTTACAAGAAAAAAGCAATGTGGAGCAAATTGTTGTATGACAGTCTTTCAATTTAGAAAACTAGACATGCCAATTTTCTTAC
>NW_025231591.1:0-5168 GCF_018294505.1 Triticum aestivum | reverse complement strand
ATTAAAAGTACTACCTACTCAAAGATGACTGCAAATTCCTCCTCAATTCCTCATCAACAAACAAATAAGGTTTTCTTCGTCGTTCCCTGCATTTGCCATGGCCAATAGGAGTTCTGGGTCGAGATACTACCAGGGAGAGGCGAGCATGGAAGCGGAAGTATGAGAGATATCCCGCCTCGCCATAAAACCAGCCGACATGTCCCGCACGCCGCCGAAGTAGCACAGAGGTCCCGCAGCATCGCCAAAGCAACACATAGGTCCCGTCGTGCCGCCGAAGCAGCAGACTGGTTCGGCCACGCTGCGGAAGCAACACAGATGTCCGGCCATGCCGCGGATGCAACAGATAAATGTTCTAGCAATTCAAACACCGTCATTTCCCCCTGTAACACAAATAGTTTATTAGAAAGAATAGTGTGAGATGTGATATAAAATATCTTGAAGAACTCACATGTATGGCCTATGCCAGAAGCTTCGTCGTCTACAGTCCATCGCTCGGGCTTCAACCACACTTGCACACCAGTTTCTCGTGGAACCGAGCGAAAAATTCGGCAACGACGGAAATATCTAGCTCCCCGCATCCTCCACGCGACCAAAAGCTACATGTCCACTTTTCCTCCTTCCTTTCCAAGTTCAAACATCCACTGCTTACTTGCAGCGTCGCCTCATCGCCGGCGACCCTTCTTCTTGCTACGCGGGCTCGCCAATATAGTTAGGTAATCAACATCTCACCATCAGCCTATTCCTCCTTCTCCATTCCACATGCCCCGACCACTGACGCGACACCTTCCGCCCAAATCACTGCCCAATCCTCCAAATAAGCGCTACCCACAGCCATTTTGCACACAGTATAGCGAGGAGCTCAGGAGCATCTGGCGGCGGACAAGCAAATCGTGGACGCACGCACAGATGAGGTCGCGATGGCTGTCATGCGTATCGACCGCCGGATCTTGGAGGAGCACGCCGCTTTTGAGGCCACCGTCAACGGCGTCAAACGGCTGGCTACTTTAAAATAGAGTTTATGGTGTTTTCTTGAGGCCACCGCCGGTGCCTTATAGTGTATTGTCCTCTGTAATGTTAATATGCAATCTGATCTTCTAAAATATTATGTTCAGTTAACAGTTTGGTCCAATAATTTCTATATTTCCTAATAGATCTCAAGCATTCTTGGTTTAGTTAACTGTCTTATCTTCTAGTACAAGTTCTATTCTTCAATATTGTGCTCAGTTAACTGTTTGGCTCATTTGCTCTACTGTAGAGTTAAATGTTTGGTTCAATTCTGTGATCTGATGTTTATTTGTTATGAGTACAATTTTGTATTGTTATGCATGTGATAAATAAATCAAATTTTACCGTACTAAATACATGGGAAACATATACAATTGCTATATTTCGAAGTTGCTCAGCATGCTTTGTTTGTTTAACTAACTATTCCATGCGGCTGGAAGTTGCTTAGCATGCTTTATTTATTTTTCATTAACATATTGTACTTATCCCATGCCAACTCTCACTGAACCTGATCAATATCCGCCTTATATGTGTTGCAGGGAAACAATGGGAGGCACCGGTGAGGTTTACCATCGAGGTTTGCACATGCATCGGCCTATATCAAACAGGATATTATTGTGCAATTGCAGGAACCATACTAATATTTAGGTTTTAACAATTTGTTCTTGCACATGTGGGTCCTGGTGTCAGATGTTTGGACTCACTGTTTGACCCATTTTGCATATAGGGAAATTATATGTCCAAGAATATCAGTCAAGCAAAGAAGCTCGGAAAAGTTGTTAGGATAAAGAAACTAGCAAAAAATAACAGTAAGATCTTTGTTTGCACGATGAAGAAGACATTTGTCAACTATAGGATGGTACTAACTGTTTTACCATGTTTTTTTTTCGTTTGACGCCATTTCAAAATTTAGAACATATATTTATGCATATCTTTGTTTTCAGTTCTTGCCAAAGTAGTTCACCGATGCTTACCTCTCAGACCTCCTGTGTGGTCAAAAAGCGAGGAAGATATTCATTCAACACCCACAGTACAATATTGAAGTCTTCCTCAAGAGGATGAAGGTTGGGCGGACAATTACCCATGGCCACTGGCCTAAAGTTGTAAGGACATTCAACATAACTGAAGGCTCAATATTCGCTTTCCGCTTCAGCAGTTTTCCAGATGAGATTCATCTGTCTATTTACCGTGTATGATGCTACTTTCCAAAGGTTTTAGATCTTGCAATGAAACTTGGTGCTGTTGTGTAATGACGTACCTATCTATATGCCGATATGGTATAACTAAGTGCTGAAGCTATCATATGTAATTCAATTATGAAATGATAGATTTCATAATACGGATATGAATTATATGGTATGTTTGATATGAAATGTTAATTTGATTACTAAATGGGTTATCAATAATAGGCTGATTAGCCTGATTATTGGGGTTTTCTACTGCACACGTTTTCTCAAACATCATCATGAGTGATGAACTACAACAAACCCACACGGTTTCTAGAAAGTATGCGTATTGGATCAGTAAACAATCATGCACTATTTTCGTCCGACAAATGTTTGTGTTAGGCCACCTTCCAGAAATGTTTACCTAAAAAATCGTGTGTGATATACATACAAAGGAAAATGTTTTTCTAGGATTCACTGTATGGGATGTACGTACGAATGGAAACGATTGGCCCTGATAATTGTCTACGATGGCCAGCCCGATCGCACACGAACTCCTTTTGCCCCGCATGTGTGACCGGAGGACCTATCACCGACGGTTTCTGGGTCATGTTGGAAGGACCCCCATATCGCACACACAGTCAGGCGATGGTTTAAAACTCCGTCGCGGAAAAATGGTTAAAACCGTTTGTATAGCACGTCTTTGAACATGTGATTTTCTCTCTTAGCAAGATGACGTACTAAATGAACAGGGATCTGATTAGATGTGTCACCACTCATAATAAATTGCTCTAGTTTCCTACATAATTGCATGGTGATTAACTTGCAGCAACAACCATGTCTATGAATATATCTTAGCCATTCCTTTTCTGCTGCTTTAATAACATAAATAACTTCATAGTAACAACTTTTAAGAAAGGTAGTAGACAGTAGTAATCATGCATTGAATAAACATCAAAGTAAAGTTTATATAAGACGAGGTATATACACCCAGGAGGCAAACGTGTTCACCAAGGTACCCTGGTTTTTTCCCTTCCCACTTACTCGAGACTCTCAGAAGGTTATGATATGAGAGGACGTGGCCTTACCGTTTCACGGTGACGCTACTTTTCGCCTTTGATATTGTTTTTTTAGGGAAGTAGAACACTAGCTAGTAAAAATATAAGAGAGTAAGCAAACCTGAAGGAGATTATTGTAGTTATAGTCTTGTTGTGATAGGAATGTGAGGAATCAGGACCAAAATGTGACTTTCTTACATGCGAAGCTAGAGGATCTCCTATCTTGCCTGTAGCATCGTCCTATCGACTAGCATAGATAGGTAATAAGCAGGTATCATTGACACACTAGCCCAGAACCACAAGTGCAGTCCGTGAACCACTTGGCTCGATGTTGGCCAGGTCATCACGTCTGCTTACGATGCAAATCCAGTTATGGCCACGCGAGCTACTCTCCTAGTTGTGGTTAGCATGGACAAGTGCCTCCCTCAGTTTCCCTTCAAACTCGTGTTCCTTGATTCCGTAAATCAAAGGTGCGGGGATGAACCAAGTGTCACACCTGACACAGATGCATCAGTGGACATGGAAGAAGCTGATGAGAGTAATGTCGGGCCGTCGCTCAGTGGGTCGCCATGGGCCGCATGTGGCCCAGTGGCCGCTGAGTGTGTGCGTTGTACTTAAGTTGTTAGCCAAACAGAGAAGGCAAGAAAGAAAATATCTTTAGATTCCCATCATCCCCTTCATCTAGCTCCTATCCTCACCCTGATGCTCTCGTCACCTCGATCCCCATTCTGTGTGGCGGATCTCTGAATCCTTATGGTTTCGGTCATCACACCAAGTAGCGGCGAGAGGGTCGAAGCTGGAATATGAGCCGAAGAGGGCAATATCATATAATATGTGTAACACGAGAACATATCTTACTAGAGGACACCCCGCACCTTGCTGCGGAAATTGACTGATGAAAATTAAGATGATAATATGAGAATCAAAATTAAAATACGTCTGACTTATTATACTGATTCTATATAATTGTAACAATATTTATTGAATCTAAGTAAAATACATCTAACTCATTTTTCCATCCATGGTTGAATATTTTGATGGGTTTCCATGCATGATTGGATATTAAGGTGGGACATATCTCATACATAATTATATGGTGAGATGTCATGCTTGCATGTTTACATAAATAAATTAGTGGAGATGACTCCATGTTGTATATAGGATATCAAAACATGAGTATGTGTATATGGCACTTTAGTATAATGTTTTGCAATCAGAGAAATATATTATATCTCATTAAATATATTTAAACAAAAAATCCTACAACCAAGTTAATAATCTCAATGACAGGAAATTCCGGAGTTGATTGTCATAGTGATCATAGTCGATAGATCAGCCGCCATGTTACCTTCGTACTAGGCAATCGCCGAAGACAAAGGATCTAAGCAACGGCTTCCTGTTATGCCCTAGGCTAGGGAGTGACAATCGAGAAAAAAACAGTTGATCGGTAGATGTATGATTATCCTTGCAACCAGAGGCACCAACGATCAAATTTCGGAAATCACGCACGGGCCATTCTACGTTATCTTCATTGGCTTGTCCCGTTCACCTCTTGGTCATCCAAATTAGATGTGCTATAAAGGCCAACACTAACCTATATTCAATAACCAATATCCAAATAGCTGCAAAAGCTATGACTCCCTTATTGTGAGGCATAGCGAGTGCTCACATTAATTGCAACTCCATCCTGCCAGCTCAGTAGAGGCCCTCAGGTGGGTTTTTACCCATCTTAGGCGGCTTTTAGTTTATTTGTTTTTTGTTATTTTGAGGGATAGGTTTTGTTTTCTTTCATTTTTGCATTTGTCTGGTTTTCAGTTTCATCTGGTTTCTCTGTATTTTCTTTGTTTTTTCTAAGTTATGTTTCTTTATTTTATTTTACTATATATTGTACTTTATGCTTTTCCTTCTCCTTTTTATCAGTTTTCTCTTCTAATTATTC
>NW_025231590.1:0-11110 GCF_018294505.1 Triticum aestivum | reverse complement strand
CTGGGCGAAAGATTCACCCAACCGGAGTTACGGATCTCCGGATATAAAAGAAACGGTGAAAGGACAGAATCTGAGAACGCAGAAACAGAGAGAGATAGAGAGATAGATCCAATCTCAGAGGGGCTCTTGCCCCTCCCACGCCATGGGTGCCAAGGACCAGAGGGGAAACCCTTCTCCCATGGAGCATATAAAGGACGCTATGCTACCCGCCCTTCTGAAGCCATCGCGCGCG
Source organism: Triticum aestivum (assembly GCF_018294505.1). Classification (NCBI taxonomy): domain Eukaryota; kingdom Viridiplantae; phylum Streptophyta; class Magnoliopsida; order Poales; family Poaceae; genus Triticum; species Triticum aestivum. Next base: position 10,878 of record NW_025231590.1, on the reverse strand, counting down.
CATGCCGTCGTGGACCGAACGATTCTTTTACCACAGTGCTTTTTCGTCTGCTGGCGGTCGGTACACCGTTAATCCCTTCTCTACCTGAGCTTTTCGTTTGATGTTGTATGATGGGTAGGGCTGGTTTGGTCGTGGGGCCAATAAACGAGGTGTTTTTTCGATGCATTTGGGTGAGCGTGTTTCTATCGAGACAGGGATTAACCTAGACGCGATTCCCCCGCGGTGAAAAGAGGCCACCCATCTCCTCCCAATTCCCAGCCGCCGCCGCCACCACATCCTCTCTCCTCCCCTGACGTCTCCTTTTTCCCCTCCTCTCCTCGCAACGGCCTCCTCCTTCCTGCACCGCCTCTTCCTCTCTTGCTGATGGCGCCACCCGCCGGTCGATGCCTCCTGTCTTGCCCTTTCCATTGGGAGGTGGAGATGGGAAGATGGCGTTGGAGGAGGAAAACGAGATCCAGGCAGTGGAAAGATGGCGTTGGAGGAGGGAGCACGGGTGGGCGCCGCAGCTGAAGCACGAGTGGCCTGGTTGTGGCGGAGCATGGCGGGAGTCCGGGCGGCGTCGTGGTCGTGGTCAAGAGGAGAAGCACGGGTGGCCGCCGTAGCTGAGCTTCTATGTAACATAGTTCCGATGAATCCTCTGCCGCATCTGGCCTCTGCAGGTACCCACACCTCTTCACCCCCCTACTGATTTGCCTTCTCCCCTCTCCTTTTCACTTATTTTTTCAATTTAACAACAGAATATCTCATCCCTGTTTGTGTAGATTCGTTTTTGTATCTACCTATAAGGCGTTCGATGAAAATCCAAGCTGCTGCAGTGGCAGATTACGCCGTCCGCTTGCATGCTGAGCCATGTTGATTGCTTCTCTTTTGGTCCCTTGTCATTTGCTTGCTCTATGATTCGTTGTTGTAAAAGAATTGCATTCTTTTTTTTGTAGGTTGCGCTCTCCTGTTCTTTTTTGTTGGCTTGACGTACGCACTGGCAACCTCTTATGTGAGGGCTTCAGCATGCCTCTATTTGAGAGAAAAGATATGGAGAAGCGGATTTTCAGGTATGCTCTATGGTTTGGAGCAATGCCACTTTGATTTGGTTCACATTTTCTTTATAGGTTGATGCTGTCTGTTGAGTATATGAGGTTGTCTCTGCTCCATGTTAAGTACCAGCCAAAACTGCCATTATATATTTATTAATCTAGGAGGCTGCACCGGTCATATGAATTTAAATAGGCTTGCTACCACTTTATTTTTGTCAACATTTTTGGCCCTGAACATGTTATGTTTCGATTTATGAGGTTAAAGCATACTACTGCTTGCACAAACAGCAAACTGTTGAAAGTATTGTTGGGTCACTTTTAGGCTTCTAGCTATTTTGATTTTATCATATACAACACTTTCAGATCAGTAAATACAGTGACCTTCCTTTACATTAAATAATCGTGATTGTTCTCATACCATTTGGTGTTTGCAGAGTGTCTCAGGCACACAAGCTAAAGGTTCACCAAGTTCAGGGAAAGAAAAGTTTCCCTAGACAGGTGGCGGCGGCGGTCAAGACAAGTGCGGCGTTGTGAGCAACGGCCCTCGATCGTCTTCCTTGTGGATTCAGGTACACGTCGTCCATCTTGGCCCATCGTGGGTGTTGGCGGGCGACCAGAGGCGGCTACAGCAGGCCAGTGTCTGTGATCAAGACTGACACCGGGAAGGCTGCCGGTATGTAGTATGATCCTCATCTCCTCCAACTTACGTTTTGGTAGCACGTCTCCATCGTTGTAAGGACAAATTTCTAGCTTTCACAGTCCTACTCTACTATACCATGCTTGACCATTCCTCTTCCATCCAGGTCTACAGTTGTGCGCTCGATTCAAATGATTATTCTCCGTTCTTTTCCTCAGAACTACATATGAGAGGTACAATGGATTGGCCAAGATACTCAATTAAGCTATTCGATTTAAGGTATACTTGTATCCCTTCCTTCTATCCTTTTTGTTCATCTTCTCATGTGTATTGTTAGCTTTTTCCCAAGCTTTTTTTATCTAGAATCTCAAATATAAGTATATTTTGCTGATTAGTGAGTAAATCAACCGGCAATAGTTGGTATATATTTGTTGTAGGTTTGATGTCACCTATTAATTCTTTTTTTTGAGATGCTCTATTTTTACAATGCAGAATTTGTTTCTTCATAACTATATTACCGCTTACATTGCTGGCAATGGAAACTAAAGAAAATACTATGGTCTATCTATGCTACAGCTGTTTAGCTAATTGGATCTGGTCTCCTTGAGCGGATGTTTATTTGCTTACTCATTTCTGCTCTTCTTCCTGTATGTGAAGTGATACAATTGTATTCCATTGGTGTCAACTTACTTTTCGTGAACTAATTCTGTAATGAGTACACATTGGTCTCTCCAGAGGTCCTCTATATTCATGGTAGTCTTCCCCTATTGTTGCCTAGGTTCATATGCATATGCATATGTGCTTACTTTAAGGTTATTATTGCCCATGTTTTGCAACTTGAGGTTCACCTTGATCTAATGCCAGACCGTCTACTTCAATGAGTTGCGAGATAGTGGCTATTTTTTTACCAGAGTCATTTGAAATGAGAAAGATCTGCATCATACGTTGGCCAGAGATAGTTAGTGTTTTGCACAATATATAATCGTCAGAGTCATTTGAAATGGGAAACATTTAATTAGTGATAAATGTTTTCTGCTCACTTCCGCTTCACGGCTGCATTGAGGACATGAATTGGTAGCTAGAGTACTATACTAGATTTGGTGCAAATTGACATGTATTTAACAGTCTGTTGCTTTAACGCTAGATAATGGATGCATTTTGATGGATCACAGCATGCTCTATGGTGTTGTGGATCACCTGGATATCTTCTGATATTCATCTTTCCATGCTGCAACAAGGAGGGTGTATGAGCTTAGAGAGTTAGTGTCCTTTCTCGTGACTGTTCAAATAAGGTGTTTTTTTTTGTGATCACAAATTTGATCATATAGTGTCCTATATGATTCATGTTTCTTATTTAATTACAAGTGATGAAGACATATGTTGCAGCTGAAATGATTGCCCTTGCATCGTGCTAATTAAATCACATCTGCATTTTGATAATCCCAGAATCTGATTATTAGGCATAGAAGTGAGAAAACTTCCACGATGAAGTGACTGCTTCACATGCACATGGCTTGCCTGATATAATCACGACCCCTGTTCAAGAATTCATCTGATTAACCAGTTAACTTGCTGCTTAATCCCTACTCGTAGGGTCACCGAGTAGCCAGTTAACTGATTAATCGCTTGAGTAATTGATTAAATGGCCGATTAACTTGCCGATTAGCCTATTAATCCCCTACTCGTCAGCTAACCGAGCAGCTACCAGTTAATGATTTCCTCAACAATGATCACGACCTTCGTGTGTGATCTGGAGAGGCCTGAGATAGTTCAGGGTCTTGAACATGGGCAAAAGCAGTCGACATGACTGATATTACCGTACGAGTGCATCAGATGAAGCTTCTTGATTACCTGCAGAAAATCAGCACCGGGCAGGTGTTCGGGACTGTCGTTGCTGGTACTGTGCCCGGTGTCATTTCTTCCTCTAACCCACTTTTCCTTAGCCATACATCTTGCTTATCCTGTCTTTCATTTATCTTTCTGTTCTCCAGTTGTCCACACCGTGGAGTTCCAAAAGAGGGGTCTGCCCCATGCACTTATCCTTGTTTGGCAGCAGAAGAACAGTGCCCAGGTGATTACACCAGCTTCCATAGATTCATCTGTTTCAACGACTGTTAGCATTTCTATTGGATCTAGCTTCCTCTTTCAATTTTTTGTTGCTTTCCTCTTGCATGGTTGCCAATGGTTAACTTGGCGCTGCCACAGGGATCTAAACTGACTGATGTTGATGATGGTACTCCTGCCACTGCACTTGCTAAGACCATGGAAACTACACTTGCTCAGCCACCAGACTTAAAATGTACGCCCTCTCTCCGCAATGAAGCAAAAGATGCTATTACCGGCCTATCCAAACTGGAAATGCACGCATGGATCATTAAAAAATTAGCGCTAGGAAACCCCGTGCAATGGATCTTCTGATGCTATAGCAATTATAGTTTTGATTCCTGTTTCCTTAGTTCGCCTTGTTAGTTTTTTCCCTGTTCATATACAATATGAATGTATATCTCTCATATACTCCTTTTGCTGAAAACATTCTGATCTTAGGGGTGCTGTTGCTACTACAAAGACCGGTTCATCAAAAAAAAATTAGTAGCTGATCCATGCTTGGGGATAAGCATGCGTGGTACGTCTATTCCAATGACCTATACTTCTTTCACAGATTTGTCATGCCTTTCTTTTGGTTATTTTCCACTTACCATGGTTTACATTGTGTTGTCTTTTATATGATATATAGATACCCAGAAATGCTGTCAGGTGATTCTAGAATATTGTTTAGTATCCTTACGATACCTATAGTCCTTTCACTGATTTATCCTTGCCTTATGCCTTCTATATCAACTGATGTATTTATTCATGTCTACACCTTTTATCAGTAACTAATGGACTACATACATAACAGGCTTTATTATGATACCAATTTAACTCTTATTAACTTGCGATGGCATGTGGATCTCTTGTCTTGTGAACTTTTCTGTCTTTTCCATCAGGTTGATTTGTATATAGAAGCTTGATGCCTTGACCCTCGCTACTTCCACCCTCACTGCTAAGGGCGCCGTCCACAAGAACAAGTGAAGACTGCTTCATCGTCGCTGTTTTCAAGACCTTATCTTTGCACCCTTTTGAACAAACTACTGCTGTGTTGCTGCCGTGTTCACAAATGAGGTCTTTGGCGCTCATAGAGTCATGCCAAACATTTGTTGATGCATTTCCCTGTTTAAGATCCGAACTAAGCTACTTCCATGTCTTATAAATGCCATCGTTTGCCTTTTGAACGATGCTATGTTGCTTTTCCAACACTGCGGTTATGCCCCTGCCTATATAACCTCTGGTGATGTACATCCATCTATTAATATCCATGATGCTACTCTTATCTATAGTTATCTATTTTCTCTGGTTTTCATTATTTAAAGCATCAATTGCCCAACAAGAAAACCAAATGTGCTGATTACAACGCATAACAATGAGAAAAGTCATGCCCTGCCTTTCGCTGTCCATCTTCCGCTCAAGATCTAACATGGTGTGATCTAAAGATGCATTTTTAGATGAAATACACATTTCAACCATACTTCTCTTGCTCTTGCCCCTTGCGCCATTGGCGCAACGGGTCATCTAGTATAGGGAGAAGGTCAAGGAAGAAGAAGAATAAGGGGGGCTCTCTCCCCCTTGCTTCCGGTGGCGCCGGAACGCTGCTCGGGGCCATCATCATCACCGCGATCTACACCAACACCTCCATCATCATCACCAACATCTCCATCACCTTCCCCCATCTATATTCAGCGGTCCACTCTCCCGCAACCCGTTGTACCCTCTACTTGAACATGGTGCTTTATGCTTCATATTATTATCCAATGATGTGTTGCCATCCTATGATGTCTGAGTAGATTTTCGTTGTCCTATCGGTGATTGATGAATTGCTATGATTGGTTTAATTTGCTTGTGGTTATGTTGTTCTCCTTTGGTTCCCATCATATGAGCGTGCGCGTGGATCACACCATAGGGTTAGTTGTATGTTGATAGGACTATGTATTGGAGGGCAATAGTGACAGAAGCTTCAACCTAGCATAGAAATTGATGCATACGGGATTGAAGGTGGACCAATATATCTTAATGCTATAGTTGGGTTTTACCTTAATGAACGTTAGTAGTTGCGGATGCTTGCTAATAGTTCCAATCATAAGTGCATAGAATTCCAAGTCAGGGATGACATGCTAGCAGTGGCCTCTCCCACATAAAACTTGCTATCGGTCTAGTAAAGTAGTCAATTGCTTAGGGACAATTTCACAACTCCTACCACCACTTTTCCACACTCGCTATATTTACTTTATTTCTTATTTATCTAAACAGCCCCTACTTTTTATTTATGTGCCTTTTATTATCTTGCAAACCTATCCAACAACACCTACAAAGTACTTCTAGTTTCATACTTGTTCTAGGTAAAGCAAACACTAAGCATGCGTAGAGTCGTATCAGTGGCAGATAGGACTTGAGAGAATATTTGTTCTACCTTTAGCTCCTCGTTGGGTTCGACACTCTTACTTATCGAAAGAGGCTACAATTATCCCCTACACCTGTGGATTATCAAGACCTTTTTCTGGCGCCGTTGCCGGGGAGTCATAGCGTGGGGTGAATATTCTTGTGTGTGCTTGTTTGCTTTATCACTAAGTAATTTTTATTTGCTGTTCTTAGTTGTTCTCTATCTTTAGTTATGGATATGGAACATGAAATACCAAAAAAAATTAGGTGTACTTGCTACTCATGGAGATGGGGAACCTCCTAAAACCCTCGATGCTCATCATGTGAAAGATATTATGTACTACTTTGATAATCCTGAGAAAACCCCATTCAATTATGTTATGGGAGTAACGTTGGATCAACGTGAATACTTTAGGGATTATCGCTTGACACAAAAATGGAAACTATTATGGGATCAAATTAATATGTTGCGTTGGTATGCTCGGGATCTATGCTTGAGATATGATATTACTTGTTGCTCTAGGATGAAGTCTCCACACCTTCCCATTTCATGCAAATTCAATGATAATAAAACATTGGCTTCTTATGCTAATGGTATCTATGATTACTATGATGTGGAACAAATAGAAGAATTTGTTGCTTTTATGGGTGCTTATGAGATTGAATCTATGTTTAAACCGTTTGAAGATTTTGATGATTCAGTTTACAGACCTGAAAATTTTGCTATACTTAGATATTGCTATGAGAGTTATGAATATAACTCCAATATTGATGCATTTATTGAGAAAGTCTCCGCTGTCCAAGAAGAGAGTAATATTTTGCAGGAGTCTATGGAAGAAGAAATTGATGAAACTGTGAGCTCATTGGATGAAAAAGATGAAGAGGAGAGCGAAGAACAAAACGAGGAAGAGCGAATTGATCACCTGTGCCCACCTTCTAATGAGAGTAACTCTTCAACTCATACATTGTTTAATTTCCCTTCGTGCTTACCGAAGGATGATTGCTATGATGATTGTTATGATCCCGTTGATTCTCTTGAAATATCCCTTTTTGATGATGCTTGCTATGCTTGTGGCCAAAATACCAATATGAATTGTGCTTATGGAGATGAACTTGCTATAGTTCCTTATGTTAAACATGAAATTGTTGCTATTGCACCCACACATGATAGTCTTGTTATCTTTTTGAATTCTCCAAACTACACTATACCGGAGAAGTTTGTGCTTATTAAGGATTATGTTGATGGGTTGCATTTTACCGTTGCACATGATGATTTTGATAGATATAATATGCATGTTCTTGCTGCTCCTACTTGTAATTATTATGAGAGAGGAACTATATCTCCACCTCTCTATGTTTCCAATATGATAGAATTGCAAGAAACTGCTTATACTATGCATTGGCCTTTACTTGGTGTGCATGAATTGTTCTTTTATGACATGCCGATGCATAAGAAGAGAGTTAGACTTCGTTATTGCTTGATATATGTTACTTTGTGCTCACTACTAAATTACAAATCATTGTTAATTAAAATTGGCTTTGATATACCTTGGGATCCGGGTGGATCCATTATTTGAGCACTGTATGCCTAGCTTAATGGCTTTAAAGAAAGTACTGCCAGGGAGACAACCCGGAAGTTTTAGAGAATCATTTATTTCTGTTGAGTGCTTTCATAAAGTTTAAAAACAAAAAATATAAAGAGGGGAACCCAAAACTTTTCAAAAGGAAAGTGAAAGTGAGAAAGACGAGCATTGTTAAAGTGGGAGCTAGCCTTGAACTTTGTTCATGCTCACGAAAACTTTCTGAATCTTCATTACAGAAAATTTTCAACAAAAATAATTATGACCTTGTACAATTCCATTGTATTATAAAAATAATGTGCCAAGGTTTGCCTTTAGGATGTTTACAATGCTTGTTGGTTTGTACGGTGCATGACAGAAACTTTGGCTGTAGTGCATGATTTTACATTTTTTACTGAAACATCAAATGGTTCTGATTCCTTTTGCACTGTCTTTCTGTATAAATTGTTTTATTTTTCCTAATTTTGGTAGAATGTTTGGGGTACCAGAAGTATGGTGAATGTTCAGATTTCTACAGACTGTTCTGTTTTTGACAGATTCTGTTTTTGATGCATAGTTTGCTTGTTTTGATGAATCTATCAATTTATATCAGTGGATTAAGCCATGGAAAAGTTATATTAAAGTAGACACAATGCAAAAACAAAATATGAATTGGTTTGTAACATTACTTAGAGTAGTGATTTGCTTTATTATATTAACGGATCTTACCGTGTTTTCTGTTGAAGTTTTGCGTGGATGAAGTGCTTGATCGAGGAGGTCTCGATATGAGGAAAAGGAAGAGAGGCAAGAGCTCAAGCTTGGGGATTCCCAAGGCACCCCAAGTAAATATTTAAGAAGACTCAAGCGTCTAAGCTTGGGGATGCCCCGGAAGGCATCCCCTCTTTTTTCAACAAGTATCGGTATGTTTTCGGATTCGTTTCGTTCATACGATATGTGCAAGTCTTGGAGCGTCTTTTGCATTTAGTTTTTACTTTTCTTTTATGCACTATGCTGGTATGAGATAGTTCTTGGTTTATTTATAGAATTCTCATTGCACTTTATTTAAATCTTTTGAGTATGGCTTTATAGAATGCTTCATGTGCTTCACTTATATCATTTGAAGTTTGGATTGCCTGTTTCTCTTCACATAGAAAACCGCCATTTGTAGAATGCTCTTTTGCTTCACTTATATTTGTTAGAGCATGTGCATATCTTTCGTAGAAAAATTAAACTCTCTTGCTTCACATATATCTATTTAGAGAGATGACAGGAATTGGTCATTCACATGGTTAGTCATAAAATTCTACATAAACTTGTAGATCACTGAATATGATATGTTTAATTCCTTGCAATAGTTTTGCGATATAAAGATGGTGATATTAGAGTCATATTAGTGGGCTATTGTGGATTAGTAGAAATACTTGTGTTGAGGTTTGTGATTCCCGTAGCATGCACGTATGGTGAACCGCTTTGTGTTGAAGTTGGAGCACAATTTTATTTATTTATTGTCTTCCTTATGTGTGGCGGTCGGGGATGAGCGATGGTCTTTTCCTACCAATCTATCCCCCTAGGAGCATGCGTGTAGTACCTTGTTTTCAATGGTTTGTAGATTTTTGCAATAAGTATATGAATTCTTTATGACTAATGTTGAGTCCATGCATGGATTATACGCACTCTCACCCTTCCATCATTGCTAGACTCTTCGGTACCGTGCATTGCCCTTTCTCACCTCGAGAGTTGGTGCAAACTTCGCCGGTGCATCCAAACACCATGATACGATACGCTCTATCACACATAAGCCTCCTTATATCTTCCTCAAAACAGCCACCATACCTACCTATCATGGCATGTCCATAGCCATTCCGAGATATATTGCCATGCAACTTCCATCATCATCATATACATGACTTGATCGTTCATTGTCATATTGCTTTGCATGATCGTAAGATAGCCAGCATGATGTTGATGGCATTGCTACGCTAGATCATTGCACATCCCGGTACACTGCCGGAGGCATTCATACAGAGTCATATCTTTGTTCTAGATATCGAGTTGTAATATTGAGTTGTAAGTAAATAAAAGTGTGATGATCATCATTATTAAAGCATTGCCCCAGTGAGGAAAGGATGAAGGAGACTATGATTCCCCCACAAGTCGGGATGAGACTCCGGACTTTATGAAAAATAAAAGAGGCCAAAGAAGCCCAAATAAAAAAAAAAGAGGCCAAAGAAGCCCAAATCAAAAAAAGAGGCCAAAGAAGCCCAAAAAATATATAAAAATATATAAAAAAAGAGAAAATAAAAAAATGAGAGAAAAAGAGAGATGGGACAATGTTACTATCCTTTTACCACACTTGTGCTTGAGAGTAGCACCATGTTCTTCATAGAGAGAGTCTCCTATGCTTTCACTTTCATATACTAGTGGGAATTTTCAGTATAGAACTTGTCCTGTATATTCTGATGATGGGCTTCCTCAAATGCCCGAGGTCTTCATGAGCAAGCTAGTTGGATGCACACCCACTTAGTTTCAGTTTGAGCTTTCGTACACTTATAGCTCTAGTGCATCTGTTGCATGGCAATCCCTACTCCTCGCATTGACATCAATTGATGGGCATCTCCATAGCCCGTTGATTAGCCGCGTCGATGTGAGACTTTCTCCTTTTTGTCTTCTCCACACAACCTCCACCATCATACTCTATTCCATCTATAGTGCTATATCCATGGCTCATGCTCATGTATTGCGTGAAAGTTGAAAAGGTTTGAGAACGTCAAAAGTATGAAACAATTGCTTGGCTCGTCATCGGGGTTGTGCATGATTTGAATATTTTATGTGATGAAGATGGAGCATAGCCAGACTATATGATTTTGTAGGGATAACATTCTTTGGCCATGTTGTTTTGAAAAGACACGATTGCTTTATTAGTACGCTCGAAGTATTATTGTTTTTATGTCAAATGATAGACTATTGCTTTGAATCACTCGTGTCTTAATATTCATGCCATGATTAGACACATGATCAAGATTATGCTAGGTAGCATTCCACATCAAAAATTATCTTTTTTATCATTTACCTACTCGAGGACGAGCAGGATTTAAGCTTGGGGATGCTGATACGTCTCCGTAGTATCTATAATTTTTTATTGTTCCATGCCAATATTATTCAACTTTCATATACTTTT
>NW_025231589.1:10454-11114 GCF_018294505.1 Triticum aestivum | reverse complement strand
CTGCTGTTGTTGCTGTTGATGTTGTTGTTGTTGTTGTTGTTGTTGTTGTTGTTGTTGTTGTTGTTGTTGTTGGTGGTGGTGGTGGTGGTGGTGTTGTTGTTGTTGTTGTTTGTAACATCCCAAATTTTCAATTTGGAATGTTATACATTAGGTCATCATGCATATCATATTTTTCTCGCATTTTCCGATCCTAGAAAATTTCACGCAACTCAAGGACCCTCGGAGAGAGTTGGAAGTTTCATTATTTTCATATTTGGGATTTCTCAAATTTTGAAAATAGGATCATTTGGATTTATTTAATTATCTTCATAAAGTTTTTCCTATAAAAATTTTAAGAGAGGGAATAATATGACTTTCCCAATATTTAGGAAAAATGAAGATATTATAAATAAATCAAGATTTGGTTTTGGAAGATTTATTTTGCTTAGGCAAAAATGAGCATTTTAAAAATTTATGCTTGTTTGCCGTTTTTTTTAAAGTTCATTTTGTTCGACTCATTTTTAGGAGTCGGGGAAAATTTATTTTATTTAAATCAGAGTTCATTTGGTATTTTTTTTAATTCGTTTTGTTCTTTTAAAAAAAAAATCGCGCCCCCCCCCTGGGCCAAGGCCCAGCCGGCCCAGCCAGCCAGGCCCGGCCTAGCGCCCCGCCTCCCTCTCC
>NW_025231589.1:2865-10305 GCF_018294505.1 Triticum aestivum | reverse complement strand
GCCGCCGACCCCTAGCCCGCCGCCCGGAGCCCCGCCGGCGATCACCGGAGGTAGCCCCGCCCCGATCCGGTTTTCCCTAAAAACCGATCCGGTTTATTTTTATTTTTTTTTAAAAAAAAACTAGGTTGGTTTTATTTTTTTTGGTTTTCTTATTTAACAAACGTTCACCGAACCGTTCGTTTCAATGAACGCGTTCGTTGGATTGGTTCTGTGAACGAACGTCCGTTATTTAAACCGTTCGTCGTTTTTCTTTTAATCGGATTTAATCCGTTATTTTTTCTGATTCGATTTCCGATCCAATTTTCAAATCTGTTTTATTTCTTGCTCGTTTATCGGAATCAGGTGATTCAAACGCCTGGAGTTTCGTAACGAAACCGCCGTTCCGACTAACCAACTTTCACAGAGTTTTGCTACTGTGAAATTTTGACCTAATTTCAGATTTCTAAACCGAGTCGTTCTCTCTCGAGTTCCGACTTTCGATGCCTTATTTGATTCGATTCTTTTGCAACCAGGGTTCTTAAGTTGAACTCTCTCGTTAGATCTTTTATTCGAGATTTCCCTGTGCATTAGATGAGTACTTATTGTATGCTTGTTGTTTGTCTGCGTTAGATCACCCGGAGTGCGCCGCTTGTTACTTCGAATCTCTAGGTCACGCGGATCATCTGCAAGGCAAGTAACACTTGATCATATCTTTCCTACTACCCAGTTTTATTGCATTAGATCAAACCCTCAAACACTTGCATTGTTTAGGATCTAAATTAAATTGTGGGATTGGGAAGTAGAATTGAGGTAGTACCTATTACCTGTTACTTATGAAACCTTGGGAGTTACTTCTACGTTTGCTTATTATGCTATGCTATGCTAGTGGACATGGATTGGGTGAGTGAATATCCATGACAGATGTGAGATTGTTAATCAATGGTTTATCTAAGGTGGCAACCTAAACACACATCTGGGTGGATTGAGGCACCTGATTTCCATCAGGACTTGCCTGTATTTCTTCGGACCGCCACCCAGGCTCTAAGGGATCATAAGATATTTCAAACTAGAAACTTCCGTGTGCAGCCACAAGCCAATTATGGGCTCTGGCGTAGTTGATTAAGTTGTGCGAACTCTTACGGGTAGGCTAGCTGATGTAGGGGATGTAGGTTGGTACGGTCTACCCACATGTAAGGTGCTAGCGCTTCTGAAAGACTATGTCTCGGTCATCCGTTTCTCAAACACCATGTAGTGCGAGAATCAAGCGGAGGCGATCGAGTCTTGTGGGGAAAAGTGCGCAAACCTCTGCAGAGTGTATAAACTAATCATGATTAGCCGTGTCCCCGGTTATGGACGTTTTGAGTATCTGGTAATTGAATATCATGTGAATCTCAACATGTTACCTCTAATAAAAGCTATTGGGTTTTAAATGAGTACTTTTAATTGGGATTGAGGATGCTGTCAACCATTCTCAATGTTTAACAACCACCATGATAGTTAAACAAAGTTATTCCTTTGATGTAGGGAAAAATTGGCTTTTCGCAAAACTGTAACCATAGAGCCTTACCACCAGCCAAATATGCATGTAGTATAGGCTCATTGTTTCATTACTCTCTATGTGTTACATTGCCAGCATATTCCATGTGCTGACCCGTTTTCGGGCTGCAACTTTCACGTTGCAGACTTTTCAGACGACGAGTAAGGTATTTAGGTCGTGGTTCTATACTCAGTGATGCCGATGGAGTTGATGGACTCACTTATCTTCCAAGCCTTCCGCTGTTATCGTTATTAGATGGCCTTAAGCCATATTTATTGTAATAAGTCCTCTTCTGGACAATCGATGTAATAAGTGTGTGATTGCTACTCTGCTATAAATCCTTCGAAGTACTGTGTGGTGTCAGCATTACTGATCCAGGGATGACACCTGAGCACAGAGACTTGATCCATTCGGGTCTGGTCGCTACAGAGATGGTATCAGAGCACACGCTGACTGTAGGACACGACCACTAAGTTAAAGCCATAGATCACTACTCTCCTCTCATTTTCTAACTCCTCATCTATTCTACTCTATTAGGATGACGAACGTGAAGATTAAGTACGCTCAACCGGATGAAGGCACACCATTTGGATTTCACTTGAAGGAAGTTACCAAGTACCTGAACATTGGACTACCAAGTTTCACCGGGACTTTCAACGCCACTCTGCCTGAAGAGGAGCGCTGGAAGATTCACGCTCACGTTCCAGGAAGGACATTCGCCCCAATCACCAAGCCTATAGATAGTGTTTTCAGTGCACCAACTTGGAGTCTGGGAAAGAGCATGGCAGCTCATATCACCATGGGACGCATTGGAGAAGTTTATCAAGAAGACCTCAAGGACACCATCTACCAGAATTGCGGACGCCGAGATGACAAATGGGACATAGTCAGCACCAAGAAGGATAGATCCATTGCAGCTTTTATCCAGGAGTTAAACCAGCACATTCGACGCCAGGAGAACCAGATGTGCAATGATATGTTGGAGTTGCGGAATGCGAAGGCAAGGATCATCGAACTTGAAGGAGAACTAAAGACTACACGCAAGGACTACATGGACGAGATCGTAACTCTAGCAAGACACAATAACGATCTTAAGCAGGAGATTGAAGAACTCAAGAGGAAGTTAGCATCCCAGGAGGAAGATGAGTACGTCACATGTCCAGACAACTACATCATCCTCGACGACACCGATTCAGATCCAAGTGAACCCGACTTCGAAGACGAAGCTGGAGCAGATATCATGGAGTCTTCCACCGGTTCAAATTTCTAGATGACCACCAGATAGTAGTAGTATTCCCCCATGTAAACACAATAGAGTCGAGCACTTTTGCAATAGATAGACCGTTTGTAAGCCCTTGTTTGATTGATTGAAGTGATTTTGTGTGCATTTGCTCATGTGCATTTGGGTAGTGATTCCCCTTAGACCTCATTCTATTCTAAATTTCTCTTCTTTTCTAAACCCATCAGATGCCTCCGAGACGCGACCCTGGATTTGTTTTCCCGCCAGAGATCACCCAACTGATCCAGCAACAGAACACCCTGATTCAAACATTGGTGCAGAACCAGGGCAACAACAACAACAACCCACCACCACCACCTGCGGATCATTTGACTCGTTTCCTTAGATTAAATCCGCCAGTGTACTCCAGTAGCACCGAGCCGATTGTAGCAGATGATTGGCTCCGCAAGATAGGAAGGGAGTTGACCACTTCAGGATGCACAGATGGAGAAAGAGTGAAGTTTGCAGCACATCAGCTTGAAGGACCCGCAGCCGCATGGTGGGAGAATTTCACAGCCACTTACCCGGTAGACACTGTCACATGGGATCAATTTCAGCAAGCTTTTCGCACTGCCCATGTCTCAGCAGGAGCCATGGCCATGAAGAAGCGTGAGTTTCGCAACTTACGCCAAGGAGGAAGGACTGTTGGCCAGTACGTGGATGACTTTAGCAAATTAGCACGTTATGCCCCAGATGACATTGCTACAGATGCGGCTAAACAGGAGAAGTTTCTAGAAGGACTGAATGATGAGTTCAGCATGCCGTTGATGGTAGCAAGTTTCAATAACTACCAGGAGTTAGTAGACCGAGCCCTTATGATTGAAGGAAAGCAGCAGCAAATTGAGAACCGCAAGCGAAAGTATGGACAAGGGAAGTATAACTCTGGAGCTCAGCAGAAGACTCGTTATACCCCTAAATCAGGAATTCAGTTTCAGCATACCCATGGAGGAGGTAATTCGCACAACCATAATGGCACTAAGAATGGGAACGGGAATGGAGGAAGCAACGGACAGAATCGCACCAACCCGTCAATACCATCCAAGGCAGACTTGAGTCACATTACTTGCTTTAAGTGCCGCAAGACGGGGCATTATGCAAATGACTGTCCAGAAGGCCAGAATGGAAATGGCAATGGAAGCTCTGGAAAGAAGCCCAACCCTTTCAACAGGGGACAGGTGAACCACATTGATGTGGAGGAGATTGAAGATCAGCCCGATGCAGTAATCGGTAAGTTTTGGTTAAGTCATTTACTGCAGTTGTTCTTTTCGATACTGGTGCATCACATTCATACATATCAAGGGAATTTGTGGATAAGTATGAGTTACCGACCCAAGCCCTTAGGTCACCCATGCTAGTAACCTCACCCGGAGCAGAGTACATGGCTAGTAAATGGTGTGATCGACTGCCACTAAGGATTGGACACTATGTTTTCCCCTCAGACCTAATAGTTCTGGAATCCCAAGGATTTGATGTGATATTAGGAATGGATTGGTTATCAAAGTATGGAGGAAACATTTATTGCTCCACTATATCAATTTTGCTCACCACACCAGAAGGAAGAAGGATTAAGTATGTATCACGGCACGAGCCGAGGAGAGCACAAGTAAATTGCTTATCAGGAGTGGTGCAGGAAGAAGTACCAGTGGTGAAGGATTTTCCTGATGTATTTCCGGAAGAGTTGCCCGGCATGCCACCGGATAGAGACATTGAGTTTTTGATTGAACTATTGCCAGGAACAGGCCCGATATCGAAACGACCATACAGGATGCCAGCACAAGATTTGGCAGAAATCAAGAAGTAGATTAAGGAGATATTGGATAAAGGTTATATACGCCCAAGCTCTTCACCTTGGGGATCACCCGTTTTGTTAGTGGAGAAGAAGGATGGATCTTTGAGAATGGTTGTTGATTATCGTGAATTGAATGCGGTAACAATCAAGAACAAGTACCCACTACCAATGATAAATGATCTGTTTGATCGTTTGCAAGGAGCCAAAGTGTTTTCCAAGATCGACTTGCGATCAGGGTACCATCAGTTGAAGATTCGGGAGCAAGACATACCCAAGACTGCATTTACCACGAGATATGGACTGTACGAGTATACCGTTATGTCATTTGGACTGACTAACGCACCAGCTTATTTCATGAACCTGATGAACAAAGTGTTTATGGAGTTTTTGGATAAGTTCATCGTGGTGTTCATAGATGACATTTTGATTTTCTCGAAAAATGAAGAGGAACACAAGGAACAATTGCGATTGGTTTTGGAGAAGCTAAGAGAACATCAGTTATACGCCAAGTTCAGCAAATGTGAGTTTTGGCTAAAGGAAGTTGGATTTCTCGGACATGTTATATCCGGAGAAGGAATAGCAGTTGACCCCACAAAGGTTGAGACCGTAACTAATTGGGAAGCACCAACGATAGTTGGAGAGATTCGGAGTTTTCTTGGACTCGCAGGATACTACCGAAGATTCATTGAGAATTTCTCAAGGATTGCTAAGCCTATGACTGAATTGTTGAAGAAGGATAACAAATTCATATGGACTGAGGACTGTGAGGCAAGTTTTCAGGAGTTGAAGAAAAGATTGGTTACCTCACCAGTTTTGATATTGCCAGATCAGACTAAGGATTATGAGGTGTATTGTGACGCTTCACGTCGAGGACTTGGAGCAGTGCTTATGCAGGAAGGAAGAGTTATTTCGTATGCTTCACGACAACTTAAACCCCATGAGTTGAATTATGCCACTCATGATTTGGAGTTAGCAGCCGTTGTGCATGCCCTGAAGACGTGGAGACATTTTCTCATTGGAAATCATTGTGAAGTATATACGGATCACAAGAGTCTGAAGTACATCTTCACACAGAAGGAATTGAATCTCAGACAAAGGAGATGGTTAGAACTTATCAAGGATTATGATATGAGATTGCATTATCACCCCGGAAAGGCTAATGTCGTAGCAGACGCATTGAGCCGTAAAAGCCACGTCAATACCCTAATGATGGGAGGAATACCCAATGAGTTAGCCGAGGACCTTCGAGAGCTATGGTTGGAAATAGTTCCGAGAGGCTATGTAGCAACATTGGAGATTCAGTCGACACTGATGGACAAAATCAGAGAAGCCCAAAAGGCAGATAAGGAAGTTGCCTCTATAAAGGAGAAAATGGGCCAAGGAAAGGCTAAAGGATTTCGTGAGGATGAACACGATACCCTATGGTTTGAAGACTGTGTTTATGTGCCCAATAACCCAGAAATCAGGAAGTTGATTTTACAAGAAGCCCATGATTCACCCTATTCGATTCACCCAGGAAATACCAAGATGTATTTGGATTTGAAGAACACTTTCTGGTGGACCGGAATGAAGAAGGATATTGCGGAGTATGTAGCAATTTGCGATGTATGCCAGAGAGTAAAGGCAGAACATCAGAAGCCAGCAGGATTGTTACAACCGTTGCCGATACCCGAATGGAAGTGGGATAAACTAGGCATGGATTTCATCACAGGTTTGCCAAAGACCCGTTCAGGATATGACTCGATTTGGGTTATAGTCGACCGTTTAACAAAGGTAGCTCATTTCATTCCAGTCAAGACTACCTATAGCAGTGCTAAGTTGGCAAAGATATACATGACCAGAATTGTGTGTTTACACGGAGTTCCGAGGAGCATCGTATCAGATAGAGGAACCCAGTTTACCTCGAAATTTTGGAACCAGTTGCACGAGACATTGGGAACTAGATTGGAATTCAGTACAGCTTTCCACCCACAGACCGATGGACAGACTGAGAGAGTCAATCAGATTTTGGAAGATATGCTGAGAGCTTGTGCACTAGATTATGGATCTAGCTGGGATGATAATTTGCCGTATGCAGAATTTTCCTACAACAACAGTTACCAAACCAGCTTGAAGATGGCACCTTTCGAGGCTCTGTATGGAAGAAGGTGCAGGACGCCGTTGTCATGGGACGAAACTGGAGATCGTCAGTTGTTTGGACCAGATTTGATTAAGGAGTCTGAACAGAAGGTTAAGTTGATTCGAGACAGGCTCAAGGTAGCCCAGTCCAGACAGAAGAGCTATGCCGATTCAAAGCGCAAAGCGATTGAGTATGAAGTTGGAGACAGAGTATATCTCAGAGTATCCCCGCTTCGAGGAGTTAAGCGTTTGGAGTTAAAGGAAAGTTAGCACCCCGTTTCGTTGGACCGTATAAGATTCTACAACGTATGGGAGAAGTTGCTTATAAGTTGGAATTGCCAGAAGGACTGTCAGGAGTTCATGATGTATTCCATGTTTCTCAGTTGAAGAAATGTCACCCAGAGATAGCAGAGGTACCGTTAAGAGACACAGTGCCACTGGAAGCAATTCAGTTGAAGGATGACTTGACATATGAGGAAAAACCTGTTAAGATTCTCGATTATGCCAGCAGAGTTACCCGCAGCAAAGTTATCAAGTTTTGTAAAGTTCAGTGGAGCCACCACACTGAGGATGAAGCCACCTGGGAAAGAGAGGAAGTTTTGCTCAAGGACCACCCTCACCTATTTTCTAGCCAACCCGAATCTCGAGGGCGAGATTCATCTTAAGGGGGTAGGTTTGTAACATCCCAAATTTTCAATTTGGAATGTTATACATTAGGTCATCATGCATATCATATTT
>NW_025231589.1:0-1541 GCF_018294505.1 Triticum aestivum | reverse complement strand
ATCCGGTTTTCCCTAAAAACCGATCCGGTTTATTTTTTTTTTAAAAAAAAACTAGGTTGGTTTTATTTTTTTTGGTTTTCTTATTTAACAAACGTTCACCGAACCGTTCGTTTCAATGAACGCGTTCGTTGGATTGGTTCTGTGAACGAACGTCCGTTATTTAAACCGTTCGTCATTTTTCTTTTAATCGGATTTAATCCGTTATTTTTTCTGATTCGATTTCCGATCCAATTTTCAAATCTGCTTTTATTTCTTGCTCGTTTATCGGAATCAGGTGATTCAAACGCCTGGAGTTTTGTAACGAAACCGCCGTTCCGACTAACCAACTTTCACAGAGTTTTGCTACTGTGAAATTTTGACCTAATTTCAGATTTCTAAACCGAGTCGTTCTCTCTCGAGTTCCGACTTTCGATGCCTTATTTGATTCGATTCTTTTGCAACCAGGGTTCTTAAGTTGAACTCTCTCGTTAGATCTTTTATTCGAGATTTCCCTGTGCATTAGATGAGTACTTATTGTATGCTTGTTGTTTGTCTGCGTTAGATCACCCGGAGTGCGCCGCTTGTTACTTCGAATCTCTAGGTCACGCGGATCATCAGCAAGGCAAGTAACACTTGATCATATCTTTCCTACTACCCAGTTTTATTGCATTAGATCAAACCCTCAAACACTTGCATTGTTTAGGATCTAAATTAAATTGTGGGATTGGGAAGTAGAATTGAGGTAGTACCTATTACCTGTTACTTATGAAACCTTGGGAGTTACTTCTACGTTTGCTTATTATGCTATGCTATGCTAGTGGACATGGATTGGGTGAGTGAATATCCATGACAGATGTGAGATTGTTAATCAATGGTTTATCTAAGGTGGCAACCTAAACACACATCTGGGTGGATTGAGGCACCTGGTTTCCATCAGGACTTGCCTGTATTTCTTCGGACCGCCACCCAGGCTCTAAGGGATCATAAGATATTTCAAACTGGAAACTTCCGTGTGCAGCCACAAGCCAATTATGGGCTCTGGCGTAGTTGATTAAGTTGTGCGAACTCTTACGGGTAGGCTAGCTGATGTAGGGGATGTAGGTTGGTACGGTCTACCCACATGTAAGATGCTAGCGCTTCTGAAAGACTATGTCTCGGTCATCCGTTTCTCAAACACCATGTAGTGCGAGAATCAAGCGGAGGCGATCGAGTCTTGTGGGGAAAAGTGCGCAAACCTCTGCAGAGTGTATAAACTAATCATGATTAGCCGTGTCCCCGGTTATGGACGTTTTGAGTATCTGGTAATTGAATATCATGTGAATCTCAACATGTTACCTCTAATAAAAGCTATTGGGTTTTAAATGAGTACTTTTAATTGGGATTGAGGATGCTGTCAACCATTCTCAATGTTTAACAACCACCATGATAGTTAAACAAAGTTATTCCTTTGATGTAGGGAAAAATTGGCTTTTCGCAAAACTGTAACCATAGAGCCTTACCACCAGCCAAATATGCATGTAGTATAGGCTCATTGTTTCATTACTCTCTATGTGTTACATTGC
>NW_025231588.1:6485-11117 GCF_018294505.1 Triticum aestivum | reverse complement strand
TTTGTTGGTGTAAACTATTTTTGTTTGCTTTTGCATGAATGTTATATCATGTTGCCTGTGTTTCTAGGATTTTTGATGAATTTTTTCTATATAATCATCCAATTAGAATCACACGTTATATGACTTCTGTTTGGATGCATATATTAATGTCGCTATGCAATTCCGTAGTGCGACATCCAAACAACATTCCGTATTGAAACCCAAGAAGGATTTCGTGAGCCAATTCAATTAACACCCAATCAACCGAATTCGTATTCACGCATTTAATTACCATCTCATGCTAATTTTTGCTCACGTCGCATGTAGTTAATGAGGAGAGAAGTGTTTAGAGTAACATAATATATTATTGTAACATAGCGCTTTCCGAGAAAGGATGAGTCTACAAGCTAATAAATGAAGCCATGCATCTATGACACTAGTATTATGTTACTTTGCACTATGAAGGTAGTAACTTAGACTAGTGTCATATGCATGACACTAGTATAAGTTACTCCCCACTATGACCAGCCTAATAGAAATCTTGAATTCTCTTAGGTGCCCTATGCACCTGTACGGAGGGAGTACAATACTGGCCATAAGATTAATAATGTGTCAACCAACCACAACCTTACTTTGCTATGGAATATGAACATGATGAGTAAGCCGAAGAATTGAAACATGGTGTCTGGTAGGCAAGTCATGGCCTTATGTTTTCATACATATGTTGATCCAGTTGGCTAGATGTCACTATCTATTTTGCCCAGGTAAAGTAACCATTCGTTCCCTTTTCGGCAATAATAATTGTCATCACATGACTTAGAGCGGAACAAATTTTTAAGGAGGTTATGGTGAGAGTCTGAATCCGAGGGAAGGAACAAAGAAACAAATTGGAAGTTAGATGTATGTTTTAGTCTCCGCCTTCAATTTATTTAAACTCTTTTCTATCTGCTATCAGTTTTGTGATTTACCAGCGGTTGCTATGTACAATAATTAAGATATGCTTCCCATTTTTTCCAATAAAGGGAGCTTTCATTTGCTAGTAAGTCAAGTCGAAATACAACTAACAAGAGACCACACCCAACGGCCTTTGCAACAAGTTATCATTGGCACTGCATAACAAGATGTCATTCTCCACTCATGGGTGATAAGATACATTCTCACCTTGCTTATAAACTTACTACATCAACTTGATAAGTAAAAAACTTTCTAACAACTTATAGAACAAGGCAATATTTGGGATGATCCACGGAGAGCAATATCATATACTATGGGTAAACACCTCCTTTCCTACCCGCTCCACGCATGTTCATGTATTTGTAAGCAGTCCATCCTGCTCATGTCGCTCACCGGCGTGTGCATGTATAAATAACATGCAATAGAGAAGGAATATTTCCTTCACTTTAAAGGCCATGTCATTGGTACATAGCGTTCATGACCAACAAAATGTTGATGTTCCTACGTGGATAATAGAACCAAATTTCAAGAACTTGTTTGCAATTCTTTTTATTCTTGTAAGGAAGTTCTTGTGAGGGTTGGTTTGTTCTAATATATGGCTTTCGGCGTTTTCATAAAAAAGAAACCCCATGGTAAGTTATCATGCATGTGAATTTTTTACAGCTGCTACGTAGACCCATTTCTATAATACCGGTTAGATCCCTTTCTATCATCTTCTTGCTGGAAAGGCAAATATCTCGCTAAAAAAAAGCTGCCCATTCTTTGCTTCTACATGAGGTTCAGGACTCAGGAGAGCATAGCCCATGTGGCCACATATGATGTCGCAATAATATCTGTGATGTGTGTACAATAATGGTCGTACAATTAGTAATGTGCCAGCGGACAATGATTGTACTTTGCAACTGTATGTGATCACGGCCAGTGTGACAGTAGCATTGAAAGAAGATGTCTAGTTGGTAGCCGTCACCATCTACGTTGGCCAGGTACAGCAACCATGCTTTCATTTTTGGGCAATTATAATTGGCATCGCATGGCATAGAGAAGGAAAATGATGAAGGAGGACTGGAGGAAGTTGTTGAGCATGTGAATTGATTGGGGTGCCAGCTGTGTAGGACCGTGGTGACTGGTGAGGCCTTTGATTTTGCCATCTTTCTTTTCTCTTCCTTTTGAAATTTCCTTGTTCAAATTTCAGTACACGGAATTGCAATGCTACACATATGTAAGCTTTTCTTGAGCTGTAACATTTCATCAGGATCAACAATTAATTCATCAGAAAATCAATCACATGGGCTGAGCGAGCATTCAAGAAAGCAAGTAGGCCTCTGCCGCTGCCATAAATGAATGACAGCGGACGTTGGCCCAGCCTGCTCACAGACGTGTGGTGATCAAGATCAGGTACTACTTCCTTCCCTCTAGTGCAGTCACACAGAGGCACATTGCTAATAGGTGTACACCAGCCATATATATTGGTTTCTTATAAAGTTAACACTATCGGCTCAGAGTGACAAAATACAAATGACGAACATTTTCTTTTTTTCAGAATGAGTGAAACAGTGAACAATGATAGTATATATGCAGGATGCAGGGAACCACAGCTCCATCTGTAAGAAGAAATTTTGACAGTGGAAAATTCCAACAACCGAAAGTGAAACTGAAATGTGTGTGGAAGAAAAATTAACGGAATGCCAAACCAACAATACTGAAATCTGAGATTTCACGCAGTTCTAAGTATTCGCCCAGTGCATTTTATCAGGATCTCAGCAGTGTAAGTTGTCTGCCAAGTATCCAGGTAACTGAACTAGGTAGTGCCATGAAACTCTGCAAACATCATTGTTTGCCCAGGACCCGTAAAAAGGGACACAGTGACAGGAAGGAAATCGACAATGTCGCACGTTCGCGGAGTTCCGTCAGATAGAAACTAGGCAGTGTCCCGTCAAGTGGGCCCCATCAACGACTAGGTGATGGAGACCTGACGGCGGTCTGTGTTTGTCGGGTGTGCACAAAGGAAAAGTCGGCAATCTTTTGCCTTTTTCTTTTTTCTTTTTCTTATTACCGAATTCCATGGGTCATGTCGATGCCGAGCTCGCATGGAAAAAAACCGAGCAAAGACCTTAGACGGGTCCGCGGGAGACGTGGCAATGACTATTTGACAGTTGGGCTTTATCAAAAAAAAATTTGACAGTTGGGCTTCCAATCCGAGTTCCCTTGCACTATGTTTGGATGTCTATATTCGGGGCTCTGTATTAGGTTTGATATTTAAAAATACAGATTCAGCTGTTTGGCATGTAAACGGAAACAACATACTGCAATTAAAGCAATATAGCTGCTCTACTCTCACATGGAAAGAGCCCTTCGAAGATACCGAGCTGTGGCCCTCTGATTTCCCTCGAATCACTTTCCCCCGCAAAAGAAAACGTTTGGCTCGCTAGCTAATCTCACATGAACAGAGCCTTTCCCAACCCTCACCCGTGTGAGCGGCAGGAAAGGAGGCGGCGCCCAGGGAAACGATGGCAGTGCCCAGTTAACTGTCCTCACCGGCCGCCCTCCTCCCCCTAACTCCCGCAGACCACCTGGCCTGCCGCATCGCAATCCCTCGACAGCTCCCCTCGTCGATTCTCTTTCTACTCCCCTGCTTGCCGACCTCCTCTGCCCATGGCCGGAATGGATTTTCCCACGCCGCCGCTCCTCCTCCTCTTCCCGTACTTCGGCAACCCTCCCCTGCTATGGCGAAATTCCTTCTCTGCCTGCTGGTGCCCCATCTCCTTATCTCCTCATCTCAGCAGCTAGATCTACTCGCCCCTGTTCTTCCCCTTCCTTGCCTCTACTCTCCTTGATCATGTACTCCTTCCCTTCACTCCCCTTCATAGCAAGCAAGCTTTGTTCTCTTCCTTGCGTGAGAAGTGTGGTTTGATTGATAATTTGCGACACATAATTAAATTAGATGTGTTGTACTTTGTTGGTGTAAACTATTTTTGTTTGTTTTTGCATCAATATTATATCATGTTGCCTGGATTTCTATGATTTTAGATGAAAAATTTGCTATATAATCATCCCATTATAGTCACACATTATATGACTTCTGTTTTGATGCATATACTAATGTTGCTATGCAATTCCGTAGTTCGACATCCAAACAAGATTCCGTATTGAAACCCGAGAAGGATTTCATGAGCCAATTCAATTAACACCCAAGCAACCAAATTTATATTCGTGTCTATTACAATTTCGTGGCTGAATTGGAATTGAAACCAATTTAATACGGAGGTCTCGAATACGAACATACAAATAGAGCGTTACACCCCATTTGGATGCCTGTATTGGGGCTCTGTATTGGATTTGGTATTTAAGAAATATAGATTCAGTTGTTTGGTATGTAAACAGAACCAACAGACTGAAATCAAAGTAATACAGTCATTGTATCTCTCGCATGGGAAGAGCCCTTCGAATATAACGAGCCATGCCCCTCTGATTTCCCTCGAATCACCTTCCCCCGTAGAAAAAAAAACATTTGGCTCGCTAGCTAATATCGCGCGAATAGAGCATTTCCCCACCCTCACCCGCACCCGCACGAGGAGGACGAAGGGAGACGGCGCCCAGGTAAATGCCCCCACCGACGACAGCACCCAGGTAACTGCCCCCACCAGCCGCCCTCCCCCCTAACTCCGGCGGCCCCGCCGGGCCTGCCGCATCTCAATCCCT
>NW_025231588.1:5445-6472 GCF_018294505.1 Triticum aestivum | reverse complement strand
AGTTAGATCCACTCTCAACCCCTCCCCTTCTTCCCCTTCCCCGCCTATACCCTTCCTTGGTCATGTACTCCTTCCCTTCACTCCTCTTCACAGGAAGTAAGCTTTGTACTCTTCCTTGTGTGAGAAGTGTGGTTTGATTGAGAATTTGCAACACCTATTTACACTAGATGTGTTGTACTTTGTTGGTATAAACTATTTTTGTTTGCTTTTGCATGATTATTATATCATGTTGCCTTTATTTCTACGATTTTTGATGAAATTTTTTCTATATAATCATCCAATTATAATCACACATTATATGACTTCTGTTTGGATGCATATACTAATGTCGCTATGCAATTCCTTAGTGCGACATCCACAGAAGATCCCGTATTGAAACCCAAGAAGGATTTCATGAGCCAATTCAATTAACACCCAAGCAATTAAATTCGTATTCATGTCTATTAAAGTTCCGTGGCTGAATTGGAATTGAAACCGATTCAATACGGAGGTCTCGAAAACAAACATCCAAAGACAGTGTTACACCCCATTTGGAGGTCTGTATTGGGGCTCTGTATTGGATTTGGTATTAAAAAAATACAGATTCAGAAGTTTGGCATGTAAACAGAACCAACATACTGAAATCAAAGTAATATAGTCGTTGTATCTCTCGCATGGAAAGAGCACTTAGAAGGTACTAGGCCATGCCCCTCTGATTTCACTCGAATCACCTTCCCCACAAAAAAACATTTGGCTCGCTAGCTAATATCACACGAATAGAGCCTTTCCCCACCCTCACCCGCATGAGGAGGAGGAAGGGAGGCGCCGCCAAATGAAGCGACGGCAACACCCAGGTAACTGCCCCCACCGGTCGCCCTCCCCCTAACTCGGCAGACCCGCCTGGCCTGCCGCATCTCAATCCCTCGGTTCTGTTCCTACTCCCCTGGTAGCCCACCTCCTCTGCCCATCGCCGCCATGGATTATATTTGCCGAAGTCGCCGCTCGCCTCCTCTTCCCGTACTCTGGCGACCCACCCTTGCTTCGGCGA
>NW_025231588.1:3587-4791 GCF_018294505.1 Triticum aestivum | reverse complement strand
CCAGGTAACTGCCCCCACCGGCCGCCCTCCCCCTAACTCCGGTGGCCCTGCCGGGCCTGACGCATCTCAATCCCTCGGCAGTTCCCCTCTTCATTTCTGTTCCTACTCCCCTGGTAGCCCACCTCCTCAGCCCATGGCCGCTATGGATTATATTTGCCGGAGTCGCCGCTCGCCTCCTCTTCCCGTACTCTGGCGACCCACCCTTGCTCCGGCGAACGTCCTTCCATGCCTGCTGGTTCCTCACTCCTCATCTCCTCATCTCAGCAGTTATATCCACTCTCCTCCCCTCCCCTTCTTCCCCTTCCCTGTCTATACCCTTCCTTGGTCATGTACTCCTTCCCTTCACTCCTCTTCACAGCAAGTAAGCGATGTACTCTTCCTTGTGTGAGAAGTGTGGTTTGATTGAGAATTTGCAACACCTATTTAAACTAGATGTGTTGTACTTTGTTGGTGTAAACTATTTTTGTTTGCTTTTGCCTGATTATTATATCATGTTGCCTGTATTTCTATGATTTTTGATGAATTTTTTTCTATATAATCATCCAATTATAATCACACATTATATGACTTCTATTTGGATGCATCTACTAATGTCGCTATGCAATTCCGTAGTGCAACATCCAAAGAAGATTATGAAACCCAAGAAGGATTTCATGAGCCAATTCAATTAACACCCAAGCAACTGAATTTGTATTCATGTCTATTAAAGTTCCGTGGCTGAATTGGAATTGAAACCGATTCAATACGGAGGTCTCGAAATCAAACATCCAAAGACAGTGTTACACCCCATTTGGATGTCTGTGTTCGGGCTCTGTATTGGATTTGGTATTAAAGAAATACAGATTCAAATGTTTGGCATGTAAACAGAACCAACAGGCTGAAATCAAAATAATACAGTCATTGTATCTGTCGCATGGAAAGAGTCCTCTGATTTCCCTCGAATAACCGTCCCCACAAGAAAACATATGGCTCGCTAGCTAATATCGCACGAATAGAGCCTTTCCCCACCCTCACCCGCACGAGGAGGAGCAAGGGAGGCAAAGCCAAATGAAGTGACGGCAGCACCCAGGTAACTGCCCCCACCGGTCGCCCTCCCCCTAACTCGGCAGACCCGCCTGGCTTGCCACATCTCAATCCCTCGGTAGCTTCCCTCGTCGGTTATTTTCCTCCTGCCCTGGTAGCCCACCTCCTCTGCCCATCGCCG
>NW_025231588.1:3121-3434 GCF_018294505.1 Triticum aestivum | reverse complement strand
CTCTGGCGACCCACCCTTGCTCTGGCGAACCTCCTTCTTTGCTTGCTGGTGCCCCACTCCAAATCTCCTCATCTCAGCAGTTAGATCCACTCTCCTCCCCTCCCCTTCTTCCCCTTCCCTGCCTATACTCTTGCTTGGTCATGTACTCCTTCCCTTCACTCCTCTTCACAGCAAGTAAGCTTTGTACTCTTCCTTGTGTGAGAAGTGTGGTTTGATTGAGAATTTGCAACACCTATTTAATCTAGATGTGTTGTACTTTGTTGGTGTAAACTTTTTTTGTTTGCTTTTGCATGCTTATTATATCATATTGCCT
>NW_025231588.1:0-1744 GCF_018294505.1 Triticum aestivum | reverse complement strand
CCGGGCCTGACGCATCTCAATCCCTCGGCAGTTCCCCTCTTCATTTCTGTTCCTACTCCCCTGGTAGCCCACCTCCTCAGCCCATGGCCGCTATGGATTATATTTGCCGGAGTCGCCGCTCGCCTCCTCTTCCCGTACTCTGGCGACCCACCCTTGCTCCGGCGAACGTCCTTCCATGCTTGCTGGTGCCCCACTCCTCATCTCCTCATCTCAGCAGTTAGATCCACTCTCCTCTCCTCCCCTTCTTCCCCTTCCCTGCCTATACCCTTCCTTGGTCATGTACTCCTTCCCTTCACTCCTCTTCACATCAAGTAAGCTTTGTACTCTTCCTTGTGTGAGAAGTGTGGTTTGATTGAGAATTTGCAACACCTATTTAAACTAGATGTGTTGTACTTTGTTGGTGTAAACTATTTTTGTTTGCTTTTGCATGATTAATATATCATGTTGCCTGTATTTATACGATTTTTGATGATTTTTTTCTATATAATCATCCAATTAAAATCACACATTATATTACTTCTGTTTGGATGCATATACTAATGTCGCTATGCAATTCCGTAGTGCGACATCCAAAGAAGATTCCATATTGAAACCCAAGAAGGATTTCTATGAGCCAATTCAATTAAAACCCAAGCAACTGAATTCATATTCATGTCTATTAAAGTTCCGTGGCTGAATTGGAATTGAAACTGATTCAATACGGAGATCTCGAAAACAAACATGCAAAGACAGTGTTACACCCTATTTGGATGTCTGTATTGGGGCGTTGTATTGGATTCGGTATTAAAAAATATAGATTCAGATGTTTGGCATGTAAACAGAACCAACAGACTAAAATCAAAGTAATACAGTCGTTGTATCTCTCGCATGGAAAGAGCCCTTAGAAGATACTAAGCCATGCCCGTCTGATTTCCCTGAATAACCTTCCCTACAAAAAAACATTAGGGTCGCTAGCTAATATCGCACGAACAGAGCCGTTCCCCATCCTCACCCACATGAGGAGGAGGAAGGGAGGCGGCGCCAAATGAAGCGACGCAGCACCCAGGTAACTGCCCCCACCGGTCGCCCTCCCCCCAACTCCGGCAGACCCGTCTGGCCTGCCGCATCTCAATCCCTCGGTAGGTCCCCTCGTCGGTTTTGTTCCTACTCCCCTGGTAGCCCACCTCCTCTGCCCATCGCCTCCATGGATTATATTTGCTGGAGTCGCCGCTCGCCTCCTCTTCCCGTACTCTGGCGAGCCACACTACTAGGGAAAACCCTAGCAGTAGCGCTGGTTTTGTGCTCACTAGTAGCGCGGGTAGGCGCGCTACTAATAAGACGCAACACCTATTGCTTAGCAGTAACGCGTGCCCGCATGCGCTACTGCTAGGAAAAATAGCTGCAACTATTGTTCACCCCCACGCTACTGCTAATGTAACTACTGGCAGCGTGTTTTCTCTCCATCGCTACTAGTATTCTTTTTTTATTTTTTTTATTTTTAGTGTATTTATGCGCCATCGTATAAATATTGATACAATACTAGTTATGAGGTTTACATCATTATGTCCATAACAGTGTGTCAAATGAAGGTGCATTAGGTTCAAGTGGAGGCAATATGTGGTGCATGTCAAAAGTATACTACTAATCCAAACTTGATCTAGTTTGGACTAATAGTACTTTCGATGTGCACCACATGTTGCCTCCACTTGAATCTAATCCGCCAGCACAAGCTATTTAATCATCATCATAGTCATTACCACCAACA
>NW_025231587.1:9875-11118 GCF_018294505.1 Triticum aestivum | reverse complement strand
ATTGATATATAGGAAGTATGGTTTTGGCCACCGGAAGTGTTCCGGGCATCACCGGTATTGTACCGGGACCACCGGAGGGGTCCGGGGGTCCACCAGGTGGGGCCACCAGCCACGGAGGCCTACATGGGCCAATAGTGGGAAGGGACCAGCCCCTAGGTGGG
This sequence comes from Triticum aestivum, assembly GCF_018294505.1. Taxonomy (NCBI): domain Eukaryota; kingdom Viridiplantae; phylum Streptophyta; class Magnoliopsida; order Poales; family Poaceae; genus Triticum; species Triticum aestivum. Next base: position 10,957 of record NW_025231587.1, on the reverse strand, counting down.
CTGGGGCGCCTCCCACCAAGGCCCAAGGCGCCTCCAAGAGGGGAAGGGGGCAAACCCTAGGCTCAGATGGGCCTAAGGCCCACCTAGTGGTGCGCCCCCCTCTCTCCCCCCTTGGCCGCCCCTTAGATGGGATCTAGGGCTGGCCGCCACCCCTAGGGAGGGAACCCTTGGTGGGGGCGCAGCCCCTCCCCTCCCCCTATATATACTTGAGGTTTTGGGGCTGCCCAACACATGTGATTTGCTCTCCCTGTTGGCGCAGCCCTACCCCTCTCCCTCCTCGTCTCTCGTAGTGCTTGGCGGAGCCCTGCTGGAGTCCCGCGCTCCTCCACCACCACCACGCCGTCGTGCTGCTGCTGGGTGGAGTCTTCCCCAACCTCTCCTTCTCCCCTTGCTGGATCAAGGCGTAGGAGACGTCACCAGGCTGTACGTGTGTTGAACACGGAGGTGCCGTCCGTTCGGCACTAGGATCATCGGTGATTTGGATCACGACGAGTATGACTCCATCAACCCCGTTCACTTGAACGCTTCCACTTAGCGATCTACAAGGGTATGTAGATGCACTCTCCTTCCCCTCGTTGCTAGATTACTCCATAGTTTGATCTTGGTGATGCGTAGAAAATTTTGAATTTCTGCTACGTTCTCCAACAGGTCTGTCCTAACCTGATAATTGAGAGACCGAAAAAAACCTGATAATCAATTACGGCCATCAAAATGAGAGAGTTGATTAACTGAAACAAACAGGCACCGGCAGCTTCATTCGGCTATCAACTGCATGAGGTCGGATGACCTGTCATCAATTACGAAAGAAAATATCCCACGTTAGAAACATGCAATAGATAAGATGGAGAAGACGAATGTATGGCAGAATAAGATAAGGCACTTAAGAAGCTTCCTACGTGGGTGGGCTAAGTATCTGAGTGGGATTTATGAGGTTGAAAAGAAAAGTCTCCTTACTCTTTTTCAGTCCCTAGACTTAAAAGCCGAGTCCGCAATTCTAGAGACCACGGAGTTGGAAACTAAAGTAGACGCGGAGATGAGATTGAAAGAACTCCCGCGGGAGGAGGAATTGAAGTGGGCATTGC
>NW_025231587.1:3386-4891 GCF_018294505.1 Triticum aestivum | reverse complement strand
AGAACAAAAAATCCGGTTCGGTTCTAACTCTATGCTATCTAATGGGCCTTTTACTTCTTTCAAAGTTCTATTTAGTTTGAGCCAGGGGAGACCCAAGTACGTGTAATCACATTTAATTAGTATTGCTCATTAGTATTTTTAGAAAACCAAAATACTGGTTTTGTTTAAATAAAATGGTGTGGAGCAGCGTGTGGAAAGTAGAAGTGTCATCCAAAACCATTGTCTTTTTTTTGGAGATTAGCACAATGTTCTTTGCCCACATCCAACGTGTCACGTGATGCATCACCGAAATATGTCTGCACCATCTTGTTATGAGATTCGTGGATGTATTCTTTTATCCCTTTGCACGATTGCATGATGTGTATGGACCCTCATGGACGTGGAGCTCGTTGAAAATATGCTAGCTATAGCTGAGCCCAACACTAGAAGCTTGATCTTTTCAATGATGGATTCATTATCTCATGTGGAGTTTACAAAGCTTGATCTTTTCAATGAAGGTAAGCACCAAAGCCCTATGTATACCCACATGTTCATCAAAAGATTCCTGTCAGACATTGAGTTATCCAACCCACTGAAAACATAGCCGGACCAACGAATGGTCAAAGAGCCCAGGCTCAATCTTGAATACCACCTCCCAACGGCATAGTTAAAATAAAGGTGGGTGGTGTGCTGAGTATAAATGAGCAGACGGGGGTGATCAGCGCAATATGCAAGATGACCCAGGGTTTTACTTGGGCTCCTTGGCTCTGGTTCCCCCTAGATTGAGTGACCCGATGACTTGGGAGGCCCTATCTCCTCTTAAAACTTTGGCCCTTGCGGAAGACCTGATGATTCAGCGGTTGAGGATTGCATCACTGCACATCAGTCATCATAGGATATATGCACACTTGGACCTATTAACACCCTCATCAAGGAGATCAACGAAAAGAGAGGCCTGCTCAATTGTTCATGTAGGGTGTTCCACTAATATGGAGGTACACCACCTAGTGAAACATGCTTTGAACTTAGCTGGGGTCACTACATGTGGCTCCTGAATCGAAATGACACTTCTGTAATCCCTGCAAACTTAATCATCGATTAGTAAAGTGAAGCATGTTTCCCCTAATAAATAGTTTTTTACAGGTTATCGCTAATTAGCTACCTACTAGGTATAAAAGCGAAAATGCTTAAAGAACATCGGCCTCCATGGAGGCCAAATTTGAAATGATCAAAATTCATATTTGTACGCTTTAAAAAAATTGAAAAAGTTAAACATATACTTAGGGACATAATGCACAAATGTATAAGTTTTCAGAACGAAAGATGCCACAGAAAAAACAAATCCGTGGCTTTTTAGTACATGCGCTATTCATCCTCAAAGCCCATGGATTTGTTTTTTTTAACAGCTCACGTTTCAAGGTATTTCCTCCTGAAATTTTAAACACATACACATCACTCTTTGTATACTTGTAGAATTGCTTTCAGATTTTTTTGAAACTGGAAAGTTTAAATTTTGATTTTTTTTT
>NW_025231587.1:0-1504 GCF_018294505.1 Triticum aestivum | reverse complement strand
GCCCTGCATCCCTAACAACAGGTGAAAATGAAGTTGCCCATTTAAAAATAATAAGATGCATTTGTTCCAAGAACTTAGGCTTTGAAAACAAAAACGCTGCCTGACCAGTTCCTTGGAAAGCTGAAAACTCAATTATCTATAAGAACAAAAAAAATATATCTCTGTTCTTTTGTTCTAACCGAAGTGCACGTACAACAGTTCATGTGTATGACGAGCACACATATTAGACAGTGGAGAAAGGAGTGTGTTGATAGGACCGTGCGAACAACCAAAAAAGTAGCTCAGACAAATGGTAGAGAGAGAGACAACCGTTGAGTGACTGCTCACGTCATCTAGTGATTGCCCCCATTTTTTAAAGAAAAAAAATATATTAATATCGTGAAGATACCAATTACATCTAACCTCTGCACCAATAAGATGTTTCAAAAACATTCAGAATGCACATAACCCGAAAAGAAAACAGACAAGAAAAAAAAACAAAGGCCTCGCCACAGTGATCAACTCCTCTTAGCAACAACATATAAACCACCACAAGATACAACACCCAGGAGACATAAAAGATATCCAAAAGCGACTGCTTAACAGTGCTCAAGTGCCGTCGCCATCCGATACAAGATTTTTGGTTTTCACCCTGACCCGTCACCGCCGTGGCCTTCATCAAGGCAATTGCCAGGCACAATCAATGAATGTCAGACCTTAAGTTTTTTCCGTAAAAGTCATGACTCAACAACCGAACATCAGTAAAAATAAAATCCATCAAAGCTGCCGTCCCTGCTTGTCACTACTGCTTCTGAAAGTTATCAAACATCTAGCTGACTCCATCACCTCCAAGGCCCCCTCCGCCTTATTGATCCTTCGATCTTTGCCACCATGACTATCTCCACCGCTGTCTACCTATGGAAATCGAGATACCGACATGTCTCATGGTGTCAACAAACAATATAGCTTCACGTCGTGCCGTCATGAAGCCGCGTAGGCTGATATGGACACGCACGACCGGATTCTATCCGATCCAAATATCCTTGGGCAAGATGTCCAGCAGCAGGTTTGGAACAAGTTAACGGCCAGATCGAAGAGGACCGACCAAGCAAAGATTATTGCTGTGACGAGAGAAGAGGACTAGGACCGCCACCACACCGATGCCATCAACGCAACGGTGGAGGACACCGGCCCACGCTAACCAAAGCCCATGCCGCAGGTTGAAGATGGATGCTAGATGGGTGCGGATCCATATCCACCGCCAGCCCCTCGCTTGCACGATCTGCCACCTCAAAGCCAGCCATGCGCCGCAGGTCCCAAGCGTCGCCTCCATGGTGATCCGCCGCCGCACCACCGTGGCCCTCGTGATGGCGGTGTGCCTGCCCAGCTGCTCCGCCCCGTGGCGGAGGCCTTGCGGGATAAGGAGAAACGTCCTGCCACCGCTGATGCCGGCCATGCTTTGCCCAGCGAGGGAGGGAGAGGAGGGTGTTGGCGGCGGCACCGGGAGCGCCCTTCCCGTCTCCCA
>NW_025231586.1:0-11119 GCF_018294505.1 Triticum aestivum | reverse complement strand
TAGTTGAACCCATTTCCTCTGCATGACCTGTCATTGCCACAGTAACTAGATGAAACCCACTAGCATGTGTAGGAGTTGATTGAGCCATATGTATGTGTTGTTCCTACCTTGCTATGCCTGCTATGCTTAGAGTCGTGTCAGGTCTGGTTCATCGGGGTGATGGGCTGGAGTGAAATGATTATGTTGGTAATGAGAGTGGTGTGGTGAACACGATTTGGTAAAGGTATCGATGAGAGGCCATGTAGGAGTACATGGTGGGTTGTTTCATTGAAGCCGACCTTAAGCACTGAGATCTGTATGTGTGATTTAAGAATCAGCTACTACCATACATTGGGCCCTGAAATATGACCCCGCTCGACTTCTTATTCACCCTAGCTCTCTGTCCAGGAGTTGCAAGTAGTTTCTGGTGTTTGTAGCCTACTGGAGGCCGTGGACAGCGCTCACCGTAGGGGTGGGCTGTGATGCGGTAGGTATGTGGCACGGTGTACCGAATACCCGTTAGGTATCTCGGGAACCCTGTTCACATCGTTCTGGGCCGTATGGGAAACCTCGGCCGGACTCCCTGCGGATGGAACCTGAATAGGCGATAAACCTGGACTAGAGGCTTAAGTGTTTAGGTAGGTCGTGGTCTACACCCACGTCGGCTTTCGCTTGAAGTCTGCCGAGCACATGTCGTGTGCAGACGCTAAGTGGTGAAAACATGTATGAAGAAGTACACCCCTGCAGGGTTAACATGATCTATTCGAATAGCCGCGTCCGCGGTAAAGGACTACTTGGTTGCCTATACAGTTCATAGACAAGTAAATGGGAACTACTAAAAGCCTCAAGATAAGTGTGAGTGCCGAGGATGGCTCTTCCGTAGGAAGACGGAGGTGGATCCTCGGTAGTGTATTGAAGTGGTGAATAGTGGACTCGTGTGCGCAAAACCATTTCAAGTTGGAGTATCGTAGGATAGTCTAGCCAAGAGTCAAAGCTGGCTTGCTGCAATAACTCCACCAACCCTTCTTGATACTATGCATGTATGTAGGATCTGATGTAAGTCTTGCTGAGTACCTTTGTACTCATGTTGCTATAATCTACATTTTTACAGAAGACGCTGCAACCCCTTCTGATGGGTTCTATGTAGACGTTGACATCAACGAGTAGGCTAAGGACCCAGGTGGTGACCCTGAGCTTGTGGAGGACCACGTAGTATAGCTAGGCTTTCCAAGCCTCTTTTATTTTACTAGTTGTCTGTACTCAGACAAGTTACTTCCGCTGTTGGCTTGTATGACTGTATGACTTGTATGTTGGGTCGCGAGACCCGTACCTTTGTGTATGTTATGTATGGCTCCCTGAGCCCTAAATAAAGTACTTGTGTCATAGAGTCATGTTGTGATGCTTCGTTGTATTTGCACATATCGAGCATATTGTGTGTATGATTGAAATGCTTGGTATGTGTGGGATCTGACTATCTAGTTGTTTATCTTTAGTAGCCTATCTTACCGGGAAATGTCTCCTAGTGTTACCGCTGAGCCATGGTAGCTTGCTACTGCTCTGGAACACTTAGGCTGGCCGGCATGTGTCCTTCTTCGTTCCTGTGTCTGTCCCTTCGGGGAAATGTCACGCTTTGAGTACCGGAGTCCTGTTAGCCCGCTACAGCCCGGTTTACCGGAGTCCTGCTAGCCCAGTGCTACAGCCCGGACCCACTTGCTGATGACCGACACGTTCGAAGCTGGGTCATGGATGCCTGTCCCTGTAAGTCTGTGCCACTTTGGGTTTACGACTAGTCATGTCAGCCCGGGCTCCTTATCATATGGATGCTAGCGACACTATCATATACGTGAGCCAAAAGGCGCAAACGGTCCCGGGCAAAGGTAAGACGACACCCGTGGGGATACCGTGCGTGAGGCCGCAAAGTGATATGAGGTGTTACCGGCTAGATCGATGTGACATCGAGTCGGGGTCCTGACATTTGCCTTCTTGATACTATGCATGTATGTAGGATCTGATGTAAGTCTTGCTGAGTACCTTTGTACTCATGTTGCTATAATCTACATTTTTACAGAAGACGCTGCAACCCCTTCTGATGGGTTCTATGTAGACGTTGACATCAACGAGTAGGCTAAGACCCAGGTGGTGACCCTGAACTTGTGGAGGACCACGTAGTATAGCTAGGCTTTCCAAGCCTCTTTTATTTTACTAGTTGTCTGTACTCAGACAAGTTACTTCCGCTGCTGGTTTGTATGACTGTATGACTTGTATGTGGGGTCGTGAGACCCGTACCTTTGTGTATGTTATGTATGGCTCACTGAGCCTTAAATAAAGTACTTGTGTCATAGAGTCATGTTGTGATGCTTCGTTGTATTTGCACATATCGAGCATATTGTGTGTATGATTGAAATGATTGGTATGTGTGGGATCTGACTACCTAGTTGTTTATCTTTAGTAGCCTCTCTTACCGGGAAATGTCTCCTAGTGTTACCGCTGAGCCATGGTAGCTTGCTACTGCTCTGGAACACTTAGGCTGGCCGGCATGTGTCCTTCTTCGTTCCTGTGTCTGTCCCTTCGGGGAAATGTCACGCTTTGAGTACCGGAGTCCTGTTAGCCCGCTACAGCCCGGTTTACCGGAGTCCTGCTAGCCCAGTGCTACAGCCCGGACCCACTTGCTGATGACCGACACGTTCGAAGCTGGGTCATGGATGCCTGTCCCTGTAAGTCTGTGCCACTTTGGGTTTACGACTAGTCATGTCAGCCCGGGCTCCTTATCATATGGATGCTAGAGACACTATCATATACGTGAGCCAAAAGGCGCAAACGGTCCCGGGCAAAGGTAAGGCGACACCCGTGGTGATACCGTGCGTGAGGCCGCAAAGTGATATGAGGTGTTACCGGCTAGATCGATGTGACATCGAGTCGGGGTCCTGACAGCGTTGGCATCAGAGCCGGACTGCCTGTAGGTTCTCCAAGCCAAACTGGTCGATGTTGAGTCTAGAAATTCTTTAGTTATATGTAGGGGAATTGTTTGTGGGTTGGAACGTAAGGCTCTTTTTACTCCTTTATCTTATGACATTCTGATCTGAGTCAGTCCATTCTTCCACCGGGGGTTAAGGAATTAGGATCTATTCTCTCTATCAGGATCACGTGTTACTAATCAGTAGTACCTTATAGGTATGATGGATACAAGCCTAGTTTAGTTCTTCTACCATATTATGTTGCTAGAATGGATTCAGAACTTTGATATGATGATGTTGAGTGTGTATGAAATCCTTTGTCAAATGTCTCAAAATCCTTCTTGAGCATTTACAGCTGTTATGCTGCCGAAATTTTGCTAGAAATTCTAATGCCTTTGCATTATGATTGTGCTTTCAGATGGCCACTTGCGACCTCAATCAAGTGGTTCGCCTGACTCGATGCCTAGATGTACCCGGCCATACTGCCAAGTTGGTCAGGGTAATGACTGAGGCTGGATACCGCTGGTATCCTGAGTACACGGTCGAAGAGCAATTCCGAGACTTTAATCAAAGCCAGTATCTCTGCACTGTCAGGATATTTCCATCTTATCCTGGATCCACCGAGCCCCTTCACTGCTCCTATGGACTCGGGGTTACCATTGAGATGGCTGTGCAGGACGCCGCCTACTCTATGATGACCATCATGCGAGTCAGATCTGGACTATTTCGGGACTCTGATTTCCGGTATATGCCAGGATCACTTCCGGGAGCACAAGGGTATCTCCAGGCTATCTATGCTGACCCCACCCAGGAGGATTCACGGACTCGCACTACTGCTGAGATGCTCGAGGATAAGGACCATGAAAATCGGGCCTTGAGGTTAGAGCTCTTCAATACCCGTGCTGACCACTGGGCCACATTGACTCGGTTTGCACCGGCGGTGCAAGCTGGATATTCAGATATGCGCGATCTCTATCCTGTGAGATCTGCTCTGCCAGACGTGATGGGTTGGCGTGATGTAGGAGGCATCACCCCACCTCGCGGTCCCCGCAGGCCACCGTCTGTTGGTCCAAGACCTCATCCTAGCCCCTATGGTCCACAAGCTCCGCGAGATCGTCTGTTTCCGGATGATCATGTTGAGCTTCCAGGCTATGGAGGTGACTTCTACGAAGACTACTACGGATCGGTCTGAGCTAGTGGTAGTATCGCTAGTTTGCTCTAGCTGTGTCGTCTATCGTCCCGCGTGATCGTGGGATATGACCTAGTTTGTACTCTTTCCGGAGGTGTAGAAAAATAATGTATAGGAGCTTGGAATGCCTCCGATGAGATGTAATCCTCTTTTCACCGTAATAGTACTTTGTTTGGTCTTGTACTAAACCCTGTATGGTGTGTATGACGATGGAATAAAGAAGCAGTTTCTGTATTTACCATGTCATACGGATGATCATCTTGCATTTCGAGTTATTCCTTACATTTTATATCCTATGTCGGAATTTTATCATCCTGACTAAATCATTGTCTTGTTTACCTAGGATGGTCAACACGCGCACTAACCCTGCTCCTCAAGAGCAGGCCGAAGGCAGTGAAGTCAGGGATGCAAATCTGCCTCATCCTCCTTCCCTAGCCGAGGTTATGATGGAAGCTGAGAGAAACAAGCGGGAGACCAACCGTTTGTTGGAGCGTATTGAACAGAACACAGCACACCATCAGAGGACTAACGTGGTGTCACTCAGTGATTTTATCAAATTACATCCACCCACGTTCCACCACTCCGTCGAGCCTCTCGACGCTGATGACTGGCTTCACAGTATCTCTCACAAACTGCGTTCCGCGCTGGCAGCGGAGGCTGACAAGGTCACCTTTGCTGCATATCATCTTGAAGGCCCCGCCAGTCTATGGTGGGAGAATTATGGAGCTATGCGCCCAGCGGGCCATGTCACTACTTGGGCTGAGTTCAGCGAGGCTTTCCGTGAACATCACATTCCGGAGGGTCTCATGGACCGTAAACGTGAGGAATTCTGCAATTTCACCCAAGGCCGACTTTCTGTGGATGTTTACAGCAGGGAGTTTGGTAATCTCGCACGATATGCAACCGAGGAAGTTTCTACTGACGCCAAGAAGCAAGCAAGGTTCCGTAAGGGACTTAGTCCTGAGCTTCGCCGTGACCTCCGTCTGCATGAGTGCACATCTTTTCAGAAACTTGTCAACAAAGCCATCAGTGCTGAAACTGGTCAGACTGACTATGACGCAACACGCAAGCATGGCCGTGACATGGGTTCCTCATCCGGTGCTGGTCCTCAGAAGCGCCGCGTGTGGGTGCCCAACACCGCCCTGCCACCTAGGTTCACACCGAGGCCATCTTTCCAGGCGCCTCGCCCTATTCAATAGTCTGCACCGGCCAAGCCCTATGGGGGTCCAACCAACAATGCTCCTCCACGTACCAGTTCCGTGACTTGTTTCAAGTGTGGGGAATCTGGTCACTATATGCGTGAGTGTCCCCAGACCAACCCCAACCAGTCTGCTAAAGCTGTTGGCCGTGGCAAGCCGACAGGAAAAATATTCCACGCCAAGCCGGTCACCGCTTCACGTGGCCATGTCAACTGTATCTCTGCCGAAGAAGCTCAAGAGGATCCCAATGTCGTTCTCGGTACGCTTCTTGTTAATTGCCACCCGGCATCTGTTCTTTTCGATACAGGAGCCTCTCATTCTTTTATATCTGAAAATTATGCTCGTTTGCATAACGTCGCATTCGGTGATATGCCAACCTCTATGGTAATTCAAACTCCGGGATCCAAATGGCAAACTTCTAGAGTAAGCCATGGAAATGAAATCCAAGTCGACAGACTTGTTTTCCTCGCGTCTTTGATAGCCCTTAAATCTTCAGATATTAATATCATTCTGGGTATGGACTGGATGTCAGCTCATCATGCCCAAATTGATTGCTTCTCTAGGACTGTTCAACTCACCCATCCTTCGGGGAAGATAGTCAATGTCTTGACCCGAATAGCCAAGCGACAATTATATTCTCTTAACGCCAGCCCTTTGCCAGACCTTGAGGATGTTCCGGTAGTCCGTGACTTCCCGGATGTCTTTCCAGAGGAATTGCCAGGTGTTCCACCTGACAGGGATGTTGAGTTCGTAATAGACCTCATTCCAGGAACCGTTCCGATTGCTAGAAGACCCTATAAGATGGCACCCCTAGAACTAGCCGAGCTTAAGAAACAACTCGATGAGTCCTTGAAAAAGGGTTTCATCCGCCCTAGTTCATCTCCGTGGGCTTGCCCCGTCCTATTCGTCAAGAAGAAGGATGGTACGGACCGGATGGTTGTAGATTACCGACCTGTCAATTTGGTCACAATCAAGAACAAATACCCGCTTCCCAGGATCAACGACCTGTATGATCAGCTCGCTGGATCCTCAGTCTTCTCCAAGATGGATTTGAGGTTGGGCTACCATCAAATCAAAATCAGAAACGGGGACATTCCTAAAACGGCCTTTGTTACTCGTTATGGCCAATACGAGTACACCGTCTTGTCCTTCGGTTTAACCAACGCTCCAGCCACCTTTTCTCGGTTAATGAACTCAATCTTCATGGAGTATTTGGATAAATTCGTCGTAGTTTATCTCGATGATATACTCATCTACTCCAAGAACGAGGAAGAACATGCCGAACATCTAAGGCTAGTGTTGAAGAAACTTCGAGAGCATCGCCTTTATGCCAAATTCTCTAAATGTGAATTCTGGTTGTCAGAAGTGACCTATCTGGGTCATGTAATATCTGGTAAAGGTATTGCTGTTAACCCTGAGCGAGTTCAAGCCGTCCTTAACTGGACTCCACCCGAATCGGTCAAGCAAGTTCGGAGTTTTCTAGGCTTAGCGAGCTATTGTCGTCGCTTTGTCGAGAACTTCTCCAAGGTTGCCAAACCTCTAACCGAACTCCTCAAGAAAGATAAGAAGTTCGAATGGACTCCACAATGTGAGCACAGTTTTCAGGAACTGAAAAGACGCCTGACCTCTGCTCCCGTGCTGGTACCGCCAGACTTCTCCAAAGACTTTGTTATCTACTGCGACGCCTCGCGACAAGGACTAGGTTGCATTCTCATGCAAGATCGACACGTAATTGCTTACGCTTCACGGCAATTGCACCCACATGAGGAGAATTATCCTACTCATGATCTAGAGCTTGCAGCCGTAGTCTATGCACTTAAGACCTGGCGACATTACCTCCTCGGAAATCGTTGCGAAATATTCACTGATCACCAAAGTCTGAAGTATATTTTCACCCAACCGGATTTGAATCTCAGGCAGAGACGTTGGGTTGAATTGATCACAGACTTCGACTTAGGAATAACCTATACCCCAGGGAAAGCCAACGTTATGGCTGATGCGCTAAGTCGTAAATCTTATTGTAACAACCTGATGTTACAACAAAGTCAACCGCTTCTCCATGAGGAATTTCGGAAGCTTAACCTTCACATTGTACCTCAAGGTTTTCTTTCCACCTTGGTGGCAAAACCTACTCTTACGGATCAAATCATCGCTGCCCAAAAGCGAGATAAGGGAATATCTAAAATCAAAGAGAACATTGCTAGCGGAGGTGCTAGTTGTTTCTCCACCAATGATCATGGTGTTGTGTACTTTGAGAACCGTCTAGTGGTTCCCAAGAACCAGCATCTACGGCAGCTGATCCTTAAGGAGGCTCATGAATCTCCTCTCACCATTCATCCCGGTAGCACTAAAATGTATCAGGACCTACGCCAGAGGTTCTGGTGGACTAGGATGAAGAGAGAAATTGCTCAGTATATTGCAAATTGCGACGTCTGTCGTCGTGTAAAAGCAGAGCATCAACGGCCTGCTGGTACCCTTCAACCTTTAGCTATTCCTGAATGGAAATGGGATAAAATTGGTATGGATTTCATTACCGGTTTTCCCAGGACCAAAAGAGGGAATAATGCTATTTTCGTCGTGGTCGATCGTCTTTCCAAGGTAGCTCATTTCCTACCTGTTCGCGAGAGTATAACCGCTAGTCAGCTGGCAGACTTATACATCTCCCGAATAGTGTCCCTTCATGGTGTTCCTTTGGAAATCAATTCGGATCGAGGAAGTCTTTTCACCTCTCGATTTTGGGAAAGTTTCCAAAATGCTATGGGAACTCGTCTCTCCTTTAGCACCGCCTTCCACCCTCAGTCGAGTGGTCAAGTGGAACGCGTCAATCAGATTCTAGAAGACATGCTTCGAGCCTCTGTTATCTCTTTCGGAATGGACTGGGAGAAGTGCCTTCCATTTGCCGAATTCGCTTACAACAACAGCTATCAATCTAGCTTGGGTAAAGCCCCTTTTGAAGTCCTCTATGGACGACGATGTTGAACACCCCTTAATTGGTCAGAAACCGGGGAAAGACAATTCTTTGGCCCGGATATGATTCAGGAAGCAGAAGAACAAGTTCGTATCGTTCGTGAAAAGTTGAAAACAGCCCAATCTCGTCAAAAGAGTCAATATGACCGAAAACATAAGGCTATGACTTTCGAAATTGACGAGAAGGCTTATCTTCGGGTCACCCCTCTGAAGGGAACCCATCGCTTCGGTATCAAAGGCAAATTGGCTCCTCGTTACATTGGACCCTTTCGCATTCTCGCCAAACGAGGAGAAGTTGCCTACCAATTGGAACTACCTCCGCACCTCTCCAGGGTCCACGATGTCTTCCACGTTTCTCAACTCAGGCGTTGCTTCTCGGATCCTATCCGTGAAGTGGACCACGAAACGCTTGATCTCCAAGATAATCTTACATATCGAGAGTACCCCATTCGTATCCTCGATCAAGCCGAACGTACCACACGACGTCATAATATCAAGTTTCTCAAGGTTCAATGGTCGCACCATTCTGAGGATGAAGCAACTTGGGAAAGGGAGGATCGTCTTCGACTTGAATATCCCGCCTTCTTCTCGGAGGAACCCAAATCTCGGGACGAGATTCTTTTGAGTGGGGGTGAGTTGTCACACCCTAGCTAGTCATGCATTAGAGTGTTGCATCATGTTTACTCTTTCATCAGAAACTTGAAATGGGGATGACAGAACCCCCAGTCCCCTCTGAAACCAACTAGGGTTACTAAAATAATTTTTCAATGAACCTGAAATGCCCTTCTAAAATGCCCATCATTTTTGCCTTGGTTCAGAACCTCTACCAAAAGTGGTGCACATTTTCCTAGGCCATCCTAAGGTTTTTGATTTAAATCATAAATATTTGAATTTGGGCATTTAAAATAATATAAAATATTTAAATGCTCAAATATCTCCAAACTAAAATGTTTCATGTTGGAAATAATCCAACTATGGGCCAGAAATAGTTTGGTGATTTTTGGAGTTGCCTAGGTATTTTATTTAATTCAACAAAGTTGGAGATATATTGAATAAAAACAGAAACAGAAAAACTAAAAGGGAGAAGCTTACCTGGGCTCCTCCCTGTGCAGCCCAGCCAGCTGGCCGGCCCAGCCAGCAGCCGGCCCAGCCCACCTCCCTCCTCTGTCATCTTCGTCCCGACAGAGGGAGGGGAGTGTGGCCGGCGCGCGCGCACGGCCACCGCGCCACGCCACCTCTCTCCCTGCCTGCCTGCCCTCCCCTCCTCGCCTCGGTGTCCCTGGACGACGCCACGCCTCCCCCCCTGCTCTCTCTCACTCTCCCCCGGCTCTTCCCTCGCTCTCTCTCTCACACGGCCGAACACCACCATCGCCGCCGTTCGCCATAGCAGCCGTCACCGGCCACCCCTCGCTCTCCCGACTAGCTCAGGAGCTCCGCCTCGACTCCCTCTTCCTCCCCACCGCTCCACAGCTCCCCGGAAGCCCTGCATCACCGCCACGTCGCCGTTCCCCTCTTCGGGCTCCGACCACCGTCGCCGTCGAATTCGCCGTCTCCAGCGCGTCCCCGAGCCCGCTTCGACGCCCACTGCAACCGCGGTGAGCTACGCCACCGTTTCCCCCTCTCCTTCCCCTCGTTCCCTCGCCGTAGCCTCCTCCCCACCACGGCCGAACCTCCGCCGTCGCCGAGCTCGCCGTCGACGCAACTCCGGTGACCATTTGGTCACCCCGGCGAGTCCAACGAGTTCGCAAGACCCCGTAGAGCATCCCTAGCGCCTCGCTTTGCTCGACTTCGAGCTCCAGCACCGCTCCCGTGCACGACCGAACCCCGGCGGCCGCAGCCGAGCTCGCCGCCGTCGACCCCGGCCACCCCGACCCCAACGGGCTCCGCCAAGAGCTGCGGGTTGCCCTCATCTCCACTCCGGTGGCCTCCGCGGTCCATTTGGTGGCCGAAATGGCCAAAACCACTCCCGCCGCCGCGTCGGGCTCGCCGGCGACTAAACGCCGGCAGCCGACTTTGACTTTGACCACGGGTGGGCCCTGGTTGACTCCCCTGAGTCAATGACAGATGGGGCCCAGCCCTGTTAATTAAACAGGATTAGTTTTAATTAAGTTTTAATTAAAATAATCACCCTGACATGCGGGACCCACTGTCAGGTTTGACCCAGACCTGTTCCGTTGACCTGCTGACGTCACACTGACGTCAGGTTGACGCAGTAATTGAATTTCTGGATTTAAATTAAATCAGGAAATTCCAGAATATTATTTAAACTTCAAAAATTCATAACTTTTATTCTGTAACTCCAAATTGGACAAATTATATATGAAAAATGATCAGAAAAATCCAATCTATCCATATGTACTATTTTCATGCATGATCAAACAAGTTAAATTGATGTTTTAAGCAGAACAAGAAAAGGCACTTTAAAAGGCCATATTTGAATTTGGAATTTGAATCTTTGATTCAAATTTGTTCAAACCCTTCTGGCTTTAGTTGCATTAGCCCAACACACTCATATTGCCATGTTTCATGCATGCATCATATTGTTGCACATTGTTTGGTGATGCTTGTGTATCGATGTCCTTTGCGACAGGTTCTGTCCCCGAGGAGTACCGCGATTACCCTAACGAAGAACCGTATCCGTGCATCGAACCATCAGGCAAGCAACCAACCATTTGATCATATCGATACAATCCCATGTTCTCGCTCCTGCTCTCTTTTACTGCATTAAGACAACGCGATTCAAACTGCTGTGTGCTACGGTAGTTGAACCCATTTCCTCTGCATGACCTGTCATTGCCACAGTAACTAGATGAAACCCACTAGCATGTGTA
>NW_025231585.1:10593-11119 GCF_018294505.1 Triticum aestivum | reverse complement strand
TGTGTGTTCAAAATGCACCATTCAAATCCACATCATCATTTTTCAATCCTTTCTGACTTCATTTGTTATTTTTCATGCATTTACTAATTATTTTGAGCAATAAGACCCTAAAATTGAAAAGCATTTCAAATGAACTCTGAAAAGGTTGAAAGTTGGCATGGTATTATCATTTCATCCACATAGCATGTGCAAGAAAGTTGAGAGGTTTACGGCAAAACCTGGATGCACTTCGTGTACAAAACGGACAATCTCTTGCAAAGTATCAGGATTTCATACGGAAACTCGTCTGTTACAAAGGGATTTCATTTTTTAAAACTTATTTGAACTCCTGACTATTTGTGTGTTCAAAATGCACCATTCAAAGCCACATCATCATTTTTCAATCCTTTCTGACTTCATTTGTTATTTTTCATGCATTTACTAATTATTTTGAGCTATAAGACCCTAAAATTGAAAAGCATTTCAAATGAACTCTGAAAATGTTGAAAATTGGCATGGTATCATCATTTCATCCACATAGCATAGG
>NW_025231585.1:9161-10583 GCF_018294505.1 Triticum aestivum | reverse complement strand
TGAGAGGGTTACGGCAAAACCTGGATGCACTTCGTGTACAAAACGGACAATCTCTTGCAAAGTATCAGGATTTCATACGGAAACTCGTCTGTTACAAAGGGATTTCATTTTTTAAAACTTATTTGAACTCCTGACTTTTTGTGTGTTCAAAATGCACCATTCAAATCCACATCATCATTTTTCAATCCTTTCTGACTTCATTTGTTATTTTTCATGCATTTACTAATTATTTTGAGCTATAAGACCCTAAAATTGAAAAGCATTTCAAATGAACTCTGAAAAGGTTGAAAGTTGACATGGTATCATCATTTCATCCACATAGCATGTGTAAGAAAGTTGAGAGGGTTACGGCAAAACCTGGATGCACTTCGTGTACAAAACGGACAATCTCTTACAAAGTATCAGGATTTCATACGGAAACTCGTCTGTTACAAAGGGATTTCATTTTTTAAAACTTATTTGAACTCCTGACTTTTTGTGTGTTCAAAATGCACCATTCAAATCCACATCATCATTTTTCAATCCTTTGTGACTTCATTTGTTATTTTTCATTCATTTACTAATTATTTTGAGCTATAAGACCCTAAAATAGAAAAGCATTTCAAATGAACTCTGAAAAGGTTGAAAGTTGGCATGGTATCATCATTTCATCCACATAGCATGTGCAAGGGAGTTGACAGGGTTACGGCAAAAACTGGATTAACTTCGTGTACAAAACGGACAATCTCTTGCAAAGTATCAAGATTTCATACGGAAACTCGTCTGTTACAAAGGGATTTCATTTTTTTAAACTTATTTGAACTCCTGACTTTTTGTGTGTTCAAAATGCACCATCCAAAGCCACATCATCATTTTTCAATCCTTTCTGACTTCATTTGTTATTTTTCATGCATTTACTAATTATTTTGAGCTATAAGACCCTAAAATTGAAAAGTATTTCAAATGAACTCTGAAAAGGTTGGAAGTTGGCATGGTATCATCATTTCATCCACATAGCATGTGCCAGAAAGTTGAGAGGGTTACGGCAAAAACTAGATGCACTTCGTGTACAAAACGGACAATCTCTTTCAAAGTATGAGGATTTCATACGGAAACTCGTCTGTTACAAAGGGATTTCATTTTTGAAAACTTATTTGAACTCCTGACTTTTTGTGTGTTCAAAATGCACCATTCAAAACCACATCATCATTTTTCAATCCTTTCTGACTTCATTTGTTATTTTTCATGCATTTACTAATCATTTTGAGCTATAAGACCCTAAAATTGAAAAGCATTTCAAATGAACTCTGAAAATGTTGAAAGTTGGCATGGTATCATCATTTCATCCACATAGCATAGGCAAGAGAGTTGAGAGGGTTACGGCAAAAACTGGATGCACTTCGTGTACAAAACGGACAATCTCTTGCAAAGTATCAGGATTTC
>NW_025231585.1:0-1261 GCF_018294505.1 Triticum aestivum | reverse complement strand
GATTTCATACGGAAACTCGTCTGTTACAAAGGGATTTCATTTTTTAAAACTTATTTGAACTCCTGACTTTTTGTGTGTTCAAAATGCACCATTCAAAGCCACATCATCATTTTTCAATCCTTTCTGACTTCATTTGTTATTTTTCATGCATTTACTAATTATTTTGAGCTATAAGACCCTAAAATTGAAAAGCATTTCAAATGAACTCTGAAAATGTTGAAAGTTGGCATGGTATCATCATTTCATCCACATAGCATAGGCAAGAGAGTTGAGAGGGTTACGACAAAAACTGGATTAACTTCGTGTACAAAACGTACAATCTCTTTCAAAGTATCAGGATTCCATACGGAAACTCGTCTGTTACAAAGGGATTTCATTTTTTAAAACTTATTTGAACTCCTGATTTTTGTGTGTTCAAAATGCACCATTCAAAGCCACATCATCATTTTTCAATCCTTTATGACTTCATTTGTTATTTCTCATGCATTTACTAATTATTTTGAGCTATAAGACCCTAAAATCTAAAAGCATTTCAAATGAACTCCGAAAAGGTTGAAAGTTGGCATGGTATCATCATTTCATCCACATAGCATGTGCAAGAAAGTTGAGAGGGTTACGGCAAAAACTCGATGCACTTCGTGTACAAAACGGACAATCTCTTTCAAAGTATCAGGATTTCATACGGAAACTCGTCTGTTACAAAGGGATTTCATATTTTATAACTTATTTGAACTCCTGACTTTTTGTGTGTTCAAAATGCACCATCGAAAGCCACATCAGCATTTTTCAATCCTTTCTGACTTCATTTGTTATTTTTCATGCATTTACTAATTATTTTGAGCTATCAGACCCTAAAATTGAAAAGCATTTCAAATGAACTCCGAAAAGGTTGAAAGTTGGCATGGTATCATCATTTCATCCACATAGCATGTGCAAGAAAGTTGAGAGGGTTACGGCAAAACCTGGATGCACTTCGTGTACAAAACGGACAATCTCTTGCAAAGTATCAGGATTTCATACGGAAACTCGTCTGTTACAAAGGGATTTCATTTTTTAAAACTTATTTGAACTCCTGACTTTTTGTGTGTTCAAAATGCACCATTCAAATCCACATCATCATTTTTCAATCCTTTCTGACTTCATTTGTTATTTTTCATGCATTTACTAATTATTTTGAGCTATAAGACCCTAAAATTGAAAAGCATTTCAAATGAACTCTGAAAAGGTTGAAAGTTGACATGGAATCATCATTTCATACACA
>NW_025231584.1:0-11123 GCF_018294505.1 Triticum aestivum | reverse complement strand
TGTGCAAAATTCTCATAAGGCAACGGACTACATGTTGCAGGCAGATGAATCTGTCCGCACAAAATAAAGAAGCAGGAGAATAATAAATTGACAAGAAGAAGGCCATCGTATGTGCTGCCACTGGAGAACTACTAACAAAATTGATAGGAAGGAGAACTCACCTTTCCAAAAGCCAGATTGTTGGGATAGTGGGCGCAGTGAGGACGAAGCGCCCACGCGCATGCCCATCCTAAATAATTGGGACGGGGCTCGTCCCGCCTTGTTGGAGTCCTCGCTTTCCTTTCTCATGTTCTCATTTAAAATGGGCTCATCCCATTATAATAGGCCCGTATAAGAAAGCACAAGAAGCCCAAACGCTTCACGGTTGAGATTACTGATCTAAACTTGCTAAAAAAATCTCAAAAAAAAGCTTGCTAAAAAAACATTACATGATCTAAAACTACCTCTTTGTGAGATCCCAAATTCCCAATATTTCCTTGTGGTCGGTTGTTAGAGAATCCCCTATAAATAAACCTTACGTGATCTAAAACTACCTCTTCGTGAGATCCCAAATTCCCAATATTTCATTATGATCGGTTGTTAGAGAATCCCCTAACAATTGAAAGCTTTTCACGGCATAGATCGTATACTCCACCCCACGCCTCCCATACCTAGCCTTCCATGACTACACCGAATTACCACCCCACGCCGCCCAAAGTAGCTCCCAGGTCGGTGAAGCCGACGGAGCCGTCATCTTCGAAGCCTGCGTCGGTGAATCCTGAGATGAAAGAGAAGGGCACGTCAGAGAAGCCGACGAAAGAGAAGGGCACGTCGGAGAAGCCAGCGAAGCAAAAGATGAAAGCGAACGGCAATGGAGCCGGTCGCCATCGAGAGAATCCTCGGGTAACGATCGAGATCCTTGTATTCTGTATACTCCCTCCTTCCCAAGTCTGCATGCAAACCCATAATTTACGGCGCACTTCCTTTTGATCTCATTTAGTTACAGCCATAACGAACTATCCCTATTTTACCGAAGGGAGATGGGTGTGTCTAGAAAGAAAAGAAAAAAGGACAAAAAAAAGGCTTGCACGAATCTTAGCATAAAATCAATGACATAGGACTTAGATGTGCAATACTTAGAGCACATCTAGATGTGCTTTAGCAAAACTTAAGGGAGATCGTGGATGCCTTCCTCTCTTAGTTTTTAGTCGTGAATGCCTCTCTCTGTAATGAAACTTGCGCTAATTTTTGTGCTGGAAAGTTCTACGTGTAACGATATGGAAAGGAAGACTAGTAATTTAAATTTGTTTAAAACCAGCAACCAAATCAACAAAATAATCGTAGTACTCCTAAATGCCTGATCAAATACGCAGTAGACAGAATACAAAGTAGTTTTGTACGTAAGTTGTTTCTCTTTTTGTTGATTGGCCTGTTTTACACTAAACGTCTAGAAATTCAAGACTAGTCTTTGTAGTTAATTTCTTCACTGTGAATCTATGGTAACTGGTCCAACTTGTCAGTTCTGCGCGTTTCAACGGTCACAATGTACATGATTTAGTAAAAACATGCAGAAATATGAGCACGCCTCACTTATTTGGCATTGAGAACATCAAATGTATGTACTATATTAAATTTTAGGTTGAGGAGAAAGAAAGGAGAAAACTAAAGAGAAAGATGGACAGTAGGCTCACATGTTTCGGTCCATGTCAACATTTTTAGGCTGCTTGATGATGCCTAGTTATATTTTTGGTTGCTCGACTCACTACTATAGTCATGTTTACTGGACATAAGGTTATCGTCTCTGTTTATATGCCTTAAAATTTGGAAATTGCTAATTTTTTGGCATAGGCTTTCTAAATGAGTTCTTAGTCTCCAGTCATTCAAATTGTTGGTGATTGCCCTTAATTTTGCATGGTCTTTACTAATTGATCTTTATGAATCTGATGGGAACTAAGGAGTATGTGCTCTTGAATGCTTGCAATGGAACTGCTACATTCCTTTTTTGAAATTATCTATAAACTATTGATCTTCTGATCATGTATGCAATTATTTTCGTAAGCGTGACGCCTGAAACTTTAGTAGTGTACATAGACCAAAGTCTGCTCTTTCTACTAAAAATCTATACTATTATCAGTCAATTTTCCGACAGAGATAGCTTGTTTTTCTATGTCTGGTGTTCATTATATGGCCTAGAAGCTCTATGATTTCATGCAGTACTGTAGAGCACAATTTTGATATTGGCATAGATTAGATATAGTCGGTTCTATGCGTGTTTAAATGAATACCATACAGAATCTAATCACACTATTTGTACATTCAGGGAACTCAGGTTTCTTCTTTGCTGCAATACGAGAAGTTCATAAAAGAACTAAACGCACAACAACTGACATACATCAAGTTGATTGGACTGGGTGAACTTCTCAAGACTCCTGGCATGAGAATGAGACGTCTATTGTGGCAGGCCATCACTTATTCATATGATGCAGAGCAGGATGCCTTTATAATTAATGGGAGACCATGTAGGATCACACTAAAAGATGTGGAGCATATAACAGGCCTGCCCTACATAGGGAAGAATCACGTCTCTTCAAATCACAACGATACTTTGGAGTTGTGGAAGGAACTGAAAGACCCCAATGACACAAAAGTAACTTTGAAAGGATTGCTAGCCAAGATGAAAGGCGACAGAACACCTAATTTTGTCAGGCCATTTGTCTTGTACACCATAGGAAAATATGTATGCCCGACAACGCAGCAGTATGTGGACAACAGATACCTTGGGATTGTTAGAAACGTTGAGACAATAAAGAGCACCAATTTTGGACAGCTTACATTTGACCATCTTATGGCTAGCGTCAGGAAATTTGTAAATGGTGGAGCAAATCTGGAGGGCAACCTACCACTGCTGCAGGTAATACAATCATTATTAACATACCATACATTTAATTTTATGGAAAATTTTCTAAGTTGTTTTTGTTGTAGTGTAGACGTGGTACTACGAGAAGTGGAGGGTGCACCAATTGGACTCTACCATCTCGTATGCATCAAGGTTAAGGCCGCTGATCCAAAACTGGAGTGACAAGAAGGCACAGAAGGTTGACAACATAATCAACAAAAATTATATAGGGGTTGGAGAGGTAAAGTGTTAGCTAGTACTGTGTGCCTGGATTATCTACCATATGTTTTGAATGATACTAACGACACTAACATGCAGTATGTCGATGACCTGCTGCGGCCTTTCAATCCGCCACCAGTTGGGACGCCGGTCAAACCAAAGACTGACGGTCAGGTAAATGATGAACATCAGGCACAAATATATATTGTAACTTTGCAAGTACAATCAAAGTCATATGCTTCTAACTGCTTGTAATTGCATGATAAGGCACTCATGGGCCGTCTATTGGCTGATTTGAAAGAAGTTGCCTCCATTGTGCGGGAGGCCAGTGCACAACAATTTGATAGGATGTGCACCCTTGGAAAAAATGGACGAGTGCCTTTGGCGTACACTTGCGAACGGCAGACGCACGGATGACCTCAGCACAGAATTCAATGTAAGTACACCATTATGAGTTTCTATAAATAATTTTACTATCAATAGTCTCCACACTAACACATTTTTTTAAGAACCACCGCTATGGAATATTTGATGTTGATCGCCCAGGAGTAGAGGACATACATCTATCTGACCTGGGAGTACCTGCGGACCCAATGGAGATCCCAGGAGAGAATACTACTCACCAGCAAAAACAAAAAGATGACACGGAGGTCATTGCCAAAGGCATTTCTGCTAAGGGAATACAAAAAGATAACATGGATGCCCCCATGAAGAACGGAGCTGAAGATTTGCAGCCTGCTCCTAGTTTGCAATCGCGAAAGCATTCAAAACCACCACAAGCCTTAAAGCTTTCATGGTGATACACATTTTACATCTAACTGATTTTGTTTTAAGTTAACGCAGATTCGTAGCTAACATATGATCTTCCACGTTCAGGATGAAGAAGACAGAGTTGTTGCTGCAGCTTGCAAGGAGAGTCTCAAGAATGTTTCACAGCTTTATAAAGAGCTGGATGCTTCGCAGGGTGCTCCGAGTTTGGATTCGCGAAAGCATTCCAAAGCCACCACAAGCCTTGAAGCTTTCCTGGTGATGCACATTTTACAGTTAACTGGTTTTGTTTTTTTATTTCGCGCAGATTGAAAGCTAACAAGTGCTTTATTTTGAATCACAGGATCCTCTGAATTTGAGGCACAATGAGAATGTGCGAAAGGCTGAAGAAAGAAGAGATCAAGATGATGAAGATGCCAGTATTGAGGTGGGGGAGAGGCAGGTACCAAAAGCAAACACCGGTCTGCCAAGGCTAAGGGAATAAGGGAGGAGGAAGAGCCCCATGTCTTCCCAGTTGATGAGGACAACTATGATGATTCTTTAGCAAAGCAGCGACAAGATAGTGTGGTTGATTCCATGCGACCAACTCGTGCAAGCAGCCGGAAAAGAGTGGCATCTTCATTATTGTGCCATGAAGATTATGTTATGTACGACAGTGATAAGAAGAGAAAGAAAAACAGGACTCCATCGGAGTCTACCAACAATTCCAAGGACACAAAGAATACAAAGAGGAAAAATCATGCAAGCAATTTAAAAGATACAGACACAGGTGCTTCGAGGCTGGAGATCGGCCTTGACAAGTTTCGACAGATTTACATGGCCGAAATTGTCAACACCTCAGATCTTGATAAACAATTGGTGGTAATTGATGACATTGTTCTGCTACAGAAGCATTTGCAATGCCTGACCATGACAGATGGAGGCGAAGATGACAAATGGTTGGGTGACAAAGTAAGATATTTGCCAAATTAGTTTATCAATTTTCTTTTGCACAGTACAATTAACTTGAATTTTCTTGTAGTTGGTTGATGCTGTGATTCAGATCGTGTGTCATGATCATCCTAAGGACATAAGGGATGGGCAACTGGTTTACATTGAGAGGGTGGCCGGCGTCGCTATGCTCGAAAGAGATGGTAAGGTAGAGAACTGCCACGAGGCCGCTTTGGCGGGCAGTCATGGAACAACAAAAGGAGACAACTACCTCATACATGATCTGGTGCCATCTAACCATGACATAAACACATTTATTTTTCTAATTATTATGCATGTTGATGTAATCATCTTTGCTGTCTAGGTTTCTCTACCTACGAACATGGCGAACACCCACTGGTTCCTTGTGGTCGTAAACCCCAGAAGGAGGGAGATTCAGATTCTTGATTCACTTTTCGGCTACGTAGTACGCACACAAGTGGTTCACATGGTGAGATTTTAAACGTCTTTCAATATAACACAGGATTTAGCATCATACCTAACCATGAACCATGAGCAACTTCTCATACCATGGACTTTGGAAGATACGTGGGGGGGGGGGGAAGCACATCTGAGAGTATCGCTGCGAATCAATGGACCACAAAGCCATACATGGCAAGACATTAACGTGACCCGATGGACAGTAAAGCATGTTCCTGTGCCAAGACAAGATGACAAGTCAGACAATAGTATTAGCTTCTAATTATTTTTTCATTGTAAATACGAAATAATTGTTGTAGTTCTTCTTGTGCACTCTACATGCCGAAGAACATCGAATTCTTTACGGGAGAAGATCTTACGCTGCGTTATGACCAAGTGCGTAGAGTAACACCTAAAATTTTGTCAATTTTGTAAAGATATGGAACGATACTAACATATCCTCCCATGCAGGTATACATCGACAATTATAGAAGAGAGCTGCCTGTTGTCCTTCTTAATTCGCCCTACAACAAATTGAAGTCCATGAAAAGGCTGAAGACGTACAATGCTAGCCTATCGGATGCAGCTGCGATTGAAGATCATGAAGATGCAAGTAGTTAGTCCAGCAGTGGTTGATTCTTAGATATGGAGTGTACACTTGGTTATGAAGCGGTAGAGTAGGGTGTGGTTTGGTTTTAGTCCCGTAGAAGGTTTCCTAGCCATGTTCTTAGTCCAGTGCGGATTAATCAAGTTGTAATATTTCACAGTACTGGTTCCAAATACTATTCTTAAAATTAATTTGGTCTGCATGGGAGACGCTGAAACATATATTTTCTTTTTACAACCAGAACTTTTGAAGCTTAGGAACGTCGGAGTCTGGACGAGATTCAGAACAATTACATCGCTAGTTAGAAGTTTCAGATTTTTTTTAAGATCGCTAGTTAGAAGTTTCAGAAAAATTTCAGCGAGTGCTGAAATATTTTGGCCGAAATTCAGTGAGGCTGAAATATTTTGGCTGAAAGGCAAATATTGCAGTGAGTGCTGAAATGAATAAAGTTCATTTATTTCATCGAAATCTCACCGAAGTGAAAACCATGGTGTCGTGCCATCTTGAGCAGCACCAGACATGATTCAGTATTATTAACAAAATTTGGTCTCACATATACGAGGAAAAAAGGTATGAGCATGAGCATGCAAGATCGGATGGGCAATAAAATAGCTTCACAAGAGAGTAAAATACTTCACGTGTGAAGACTCAATTCTAGTTGACTTTAGAACCAGTTTTCATCTTAAAAGAGGTCCAGTGAACTACTTATAACCAATAATAAAAGCGGTCCAGTTCTTTTGGCTGATTTTCAAAGAAACGAGAACTATATCTTTTTGATGATCGTGATTCTCAGGAGACCTACGTGTTGTTACGCAACTTACCTTAGCTTTTTTACACCATAACTTACGTTTGCTAAACTCTCCACGCCCTCCCTAATATTCAACTAGGTGGGTCCCCTCCCTTGATTTCCTCCAACCGAAGAAATCTATATGTAGATATATGCCCGGGTTGTTACGGTCCATATAAATAGGGATCCTTTGAAACCTCGTAGATCATAGTTCGTCCTTCTGCGCCACCCAAACCAGCAAGACCGAAGGACGGAGCAACCCAGGAATCCAGCAAAACCGAATGACGGAGCCAAACATGAATCCTCTGGTAACTCCCCACGATCTCCTGCTGCAGCCGCCGCTATTTTTCGTGCCATGATCTTCCTCCCATGATCTCTTCCTGCAACCCCACTCGTTGTTTGCATATTCATGTAACTCAGCATGTTTTTAAACAAATTAAGTTGGGGGGCGTTAGGGGAGGGCGCTAGGATTTGTTTCCTACTAGATTGGCAGTTCATTGATTAATTACAGGCTAGATCTTAGCGTCTGGTCTTGTCGATGCCAATTAGTGCAGCGGGCGCTTGCCTTCTTTTTTCCTTCCGCACGAGTTATGGAAGGCATCGATGGCCCATGTTTTAATTCCATACTACTGACCATGATTAGCGCCTAGAGTTGAGGAGACCACGGTTGGATAGTTTTTTATTTTCCAATCTTTATTTTATTTCAGATAAGTGCCTTGCAATGGAGACTACCTTATATGACCGTTCAAACGTAACCAAGCTGAATCTAATGATAGTATTTGCACATTCATGGAACTCAGCATGCTTGTACCTCATGCAGTAGCGTAGAGCACAATTTTTATGTTGGTATATATAAGTTGTATTCGTTTGTATGAGTGTTTAAATTGTATACCATGCTGAATCTAATCACACTTGCACATCCATTGAACCCAGGATGCTTCTTTGCCGCCATATGAGGAGTTCATAAACTGATTAAACACGCAGCAAAGGATGTACATCCAGTTGATAGGACTGGGTGGACTTCTCAAGAAACCTAGCATCAAATTAGACGTGTATTGTGCCTGGCCATCGCTAATTCATATGATGCAGAGCAGGATGCCTTTATCATCAATGGGAGACCATGTAGGATCACACTAGAAGACGTAGCGCATATAACAGGCATGCCCTGCCATGGGAAGAAGCACGACCCTTCAAATCTTGATGATAATATGGAGTTGTGGAAGAAACTGAAAGACCGTAATGACACCAAAATAACTTTCAAAGGATTGCTAGCCAAGATGAAAGGTGACAGCACACCAAATTTTGTCAGGCCATTTGTCTTGTACACCATAGGCAAATATGTATGCCGAACAAAAGAGGAGTATGTGGATAACAAATATATTGGGATTGTTAGAAATGCTGAGACGATAAAGGGCACAAATCTTGGACAGCTAACGCTTGACTATCTTATGGATAGCGTGAAGAATTTTGTAAATGGTGAGGCAATTCTGGAGGGGAATCTACCACTGCTGCAGGTAATTCGTAGTAGTACAATTATCAGTTACCTAACATACATTACATAATGTACAAGAATGTTTGTAAACTGCTTTTGTTGTCATGCAGACATGGTACTACGAGAAGTTCAGAGTGCACCGATTGGACTCTAGCATCTCGTATGAATCAAGGTTAAGGCCGCTGATCCAGAACTGGAGCGAGGAGAAGGCAAAAAGGGTTGACAATATAATCCAGAATAATTATCTGGGAGTTGGAGAGGTAAAATGTCAGCACATTGCCTAGATTATGTAACATATATATTTTCTAAATCATACTAACGACATTAAACTGCAGTATGTTGAGGACCTAATGAGGCCTTTCATTCCAGCACGAGATGGTACGCTGGCCAAACCGAAGACTGGCGCTCAGGTAAATGACTTACATCAGGAACAAATATATATTGTAACATTCCAACTAGTATGAAGTTATATGATTCTAACTGTTTCAAAGTCTCAGATTAAGGTACTCGTTGGACGTGTATTGACTGATTTGCAAGAAGTTGCCTCCCTCGTGCGGGAGGCCGGTGCAGAACAAGTCGATAGGATGTGCACCCTTGAAAAGAAAATGGATGGGTGCCTTAGGCGTACCCGTACAAATACCAAGCTCACGGAGGACCTCATCAAAGAATTGTACGTAAGCCTAGAATTATGAGATTAGTATATATAATTGGAAATTTACATGTACAAGTTTTTTTCTAAATTAGTTTACTATGAAAACACCCCATACTAACATGTATTTTTTAAAGAAAAAACGCGATGGAATATTTTCAGGAGTGGAGGACATACATCTATCTGACCTCGGGGCACCTTCACACCCAATGGAGGCCTCTGTTGAGAATGCTGAGCAGACTTCTACCCAGGGGAAACAAAAGGATTTCACGGAGGTCGCTGCTAAGCATGATTGTAAGTAGGGAATAAAAACTGATGACATGGAGTCCCCCCATGAAGAACCTTGATGAAGAACGCATGCATGTTAACTTAATTATGAAACAATCATTGTCGTTTCAGAAATAACATGTGATCTTCCACGTACAGGATGAAGCATTCGGAAGAGCTGCTGTAAAAATCAAACAAGATCTCAGTGGTGTTCATAAGCTTTTGAAAGAGGTGGATGATATCCAGGGAGCTCCTAGTTTTGATAAGAAAATGCATTCCAAAGCCACCACAAGCCTTGAAGATTTCCAGGTGATGCACATTTTACCTATAATTGAGCAAGAATCTGCTAAAGGCTAACACGCGGTTTATTTCGTATGACAGAATCCGTTCAACAGACGGAGTAAGCAGCACTCTATGACGGCTACGGGATCGCGAGATCCTGAAGAGCCCCGTGCCTTAACAGATGATGACAGCCATGATGAATCCTTTCGAAAGCAGCAACAAGTAAGTGTGGTTGAATCGACGTCACCAAATCATGGGGCGAAAAGAAAAGGGTGGTATTGCAATTATTTAAGAATGACGAGTATGCTTCGTACGATACTGAGAAGAAAAACAGAAAAACAAGACTCCATCAGAGTGTACAAATGATTCCGAGGACACGAACAATAAAAAGAGGAAAATCGGCTCTATCAACTTAAAAAAGAGGTCAGAAGTTCATGAAACCCAGAGGGACCAGCTAGACGTGGTTAGATTGGATTTCGTGGCGTCACTGATCAACACTACAAATCGTGAAAAACAAATGGTCTTAGTTGATGACATTGTCGTGCTATCAAAGCATTTGCAATGCCTCACCCATAAAGATGAATCTGAAGATGGCGTATGGTTGGGTGACGAAGTAAGATAGTATGTCACAAATTAGTTTATGAAGTTTCATTTTTGTACAATACAATTAACTTGATTATTGTTGTAGGTGGTTGATGCTGCGATCCAGCTCATGCGTCATGATGAACCAATTGACACAAGAGACGGCCAACTGGTTTACATTGAGAGGGTGGCCAGCGTCGCTAAGCTCGATAGAGATGGTAGGATAGAGGAGTGCTACGAGGACGCTTTGGCAGGCATTCCTGGAACAACACAAGGCACCACCTACCTGAAACATGATATGGTATTTTAACCTGATGTAGAACAGATTTTTTTATTACTATGCACGTTGATCTAATTATCTGTGCACTCCAGGTTTTCCTACCTACGAACAGTTTAAACATCCACTGGTTCCTTGTGGTCGTAAACCCCAGAAGGAAGGAGATTCAGGTTCTTGATTCACTTTTCCACTGTATGGTACCCAGAGAAGTAAATAACATGGTGAGAATTTCAACATATTTAATTATAAGAAAGGATTTAACATCGTATGTAAGTATTAGTCGTAGGCAACTTCTCATCCCATTGGGCTTGCAGGTACGTGGGATGGAAGCACATCTGAGAGCAGCGATGCGAGTCAATGGGATTGAATGCAATGCATGGAAAGAGATTAACGTGACAAAATGGCCAGTACGGAATATTAATGTGCCAAAATCCGATGAGACGTCAGTCAACAATATTAGCTTTTGTTTTTGTTTTAGATTGTTAATATCTGAAATGCTGATCTAACAACATAAAATGTTGCAGTTCTTGTTGTGCACTGTACATGCTGAAGAACATCGAATTATTTACGGGAGTAAAACTGAGGTTGCAATATGACGAAGTACGTAGAGTAACACCTAAAATTCTGTCATTTTTTGAAACGTATGGAACGATGCTAACATATCTTCACATGCAGGCCTACATCGACAAATTCAGAAGAGAGCTACCTATTGTGCTTGTCGATTCACCCTACAACAAAATGAAATATAGGAATAGGTTCAAGCAGTACCATGCTAGGCTATCGGATGCAGCTGCGGTCGAAGACGACGATGATGCAAGTAGTTAGTCCAGCATTGTGGTTCATTCTTACATGTGGAGTGTACACTTGGCCATAAAGCGATAGAGTAGGGTGTGGTTGGGTTTTAGTCTCGAAGAAGGTTTCCTAGCCGT
>NW_025231583.1:0-11123 GCF_018294505.1 Triticum aestivum | reverse complement strand
TGTGCAAAATTCTCATAAGGCAACGGACTACATGTTGCAGGCAGATGAATCTGTCCGCACAAAATAAAGAAGCAGGAGAATAATAAATTGACAAGAAGAAGGCCATCGTATGTGCTGCCACTGGAGAACTACTAACAAAATTGATAGGAAGGAGAACTCACCTTTCCAAAAGCCAGATTGTTGGGATAGTGGGCGCAGTGAGGACGAAGCGCCCACGCGCATGCCCATCCTAAATAATTGGGACGGGGCTCGTCCCGCCTTGTTGGAGTCCTCGCTTTCCTTTCTCATGTTCTCATTTAAAATGGGCTCATCCCATTATAATAGGCCCGTATAAGAAAGCACAAGAAGCCCAAACGCTTCACGGTTGAGATTACTGATCTAAACTTGCTAAAAAAATCTCAAAAAAAAGCTTGCTAAAAAAACATTACATGATCTAAAACTACCTCTTTGTGAGATCCCAAATTCCCAATATTTCCTTGTGGTCGGTTGTTAGAGAATCCCCTATAAATAAACCTTACGTGATCTAAAACTACCTCTTCGTGAGATCCCAAATTCCCAATATTTCATTATGATCGGTTGTTAGAGAATCCCCTAACAATTGAAAGCTTTTCACGGCATAGATCGTATACTCCACCCCACGCCTCCCATACCTAGCCTTCCATGACTACACCGAATTACCACCCCACGCCGCCCAAAGTAGCTCCCAGGTCGGTGAAGCCGACGGAGCCGTCATCTTCGAAGCCTGCGTCGGTGAATCCTGAGATGAAAGAGAAGGGCACGTCAGAGAAGCCGACGAAAGAGAAGGGCACGTCGGAGAAGCCAGCGAAGCAAAAGATGAAAGCGAACGGCAATGGAGCCGGTCGCCATCGAGAGAATCCTCGGGTAACGATCGAGATCCTTGTATTCTGTATACTCCCTCCTTCCCAAGTCTGCATGCAAACCCATAATTTACGGCGCACTTCCTTTTGATCTCATTTAGTTACAGCCATAACGAACTATCCCTATTTTACCGAAGGGAGATGGGTGTGTCTAGAAAGAAAAGAAAAAAGGACAAAAAAAAGGCTTGCACGAATCTTAGCATAAAATCAATGACATAGGACTTAGATGTGCAATACTTAGAGCACATCTAGATGTGCTTTAGCAAAACTTAAGGGAGATCGTGGATGCCTTCCTCTCTTAGTTTTTAGTCGTGAATGCCTCTCTCTGTAATGAAACTTGCGCTAATTTTTGTGCTGGAAAGTTCTACGTGTAACGATATGGAAAGGAAGACTAGTAATTTAAATTTGTTTAAAACCAGCAACCAAATCAACAAAATAATCGTAGTACTCCTAAATGCCTGATCAAATACGCAGTAGACAGAATACAAAGTAGTTTTGTACGTAAGTTGTTTCTCTTTTTGTTGATTGGCCTGTTTTACACTAAACGTCTAGAAATTCAAGACTAGTCTTTGTAGTTAATTTCTTCACTGTGAATCTATGGTAACTGGTCCAACTTGTCAGTTCTGCGCGTTTCAACGGTCACAATGTACATGATTTAGTAAAAACATGCAGAAATATGAGCACGCCTCACTTATTTGGCATTGAGAACATCAAATGTATGTACTATATTAAATTTTAGGTTGAGGAGAAAGAAAGGAGAAAACTAAAGAGAAAGATGGACAGTAGGCTCACATGTTTCGGTCCATGTCAACATTTTTAGGCTGCTTGATGATGCCTAGTTATATTTTTGGTTGCTCGACTCACTACTATAGTCATGTTTACTGGACATAAGGTTATCGTCTCTGTTTATATGCCTTAAAATTTGGAAATTGCTAATTTTTTGGCATAGGCTTTCTAAATGAGTTCTTAGTCTCCAGTCATTCAAATTGTTGGTGATTGCCCTTAATTTTGCATGGTCTTTACTAATTGATCTTTATGAATCTGATGGGAACTAAGGAGTATGTGCTCTTGAATGCTTGCAATGGAACTGCTACATTCCTTTTTTGAAATTATCTATAAACTATTGATCTTCTGATCATGTATGCAATTATTTTCGTAAGCGTGACGCCTGAAACTTTAGTAGTGTACATAGACCAAAGTCTGCTCTTTCTACTAAAAATCTATACTATTATCAGTCAATTTTCCGACAGAGATAGCTTGTTTTTCTATGTCTGGTGTTCATTATATGGCCTAGAAGCTCTATGATTTCATGCAGTACTGTAGAGCACAATTTTGATATTGGCATAGATTAGATATAGTCGGTTCTATGCGTGTTTAAATGAATACCATACAGAATCTAATCACACTATTTGTACATTCAGGGAACTCAGGTTTCTTCTTTGCTGCAATACGAGAAGTTCATAAAAGAACTAAACGCACAACAACTGACATACATCAAGTTGATTGGACTGGGTGAACTTCTCAAGACTCCTGGCATGAGAATGAGACGTCTATTGTGGCAGGCCATCACTTATTCATATGATGCAGAGCAGGATGCCTTTATAATTAATGGGAGACCATGTAGGATCACACTAAAAGATGTGGAGCATATAACAGGCCTGCCCTACATAGGGAAGAATCACGTCTCTTCAAATCACAACGATACTTTGGAGTTGTGGAAGGAACTGAAAGACCCCAATGACACAAAAGTAACTTTGAAAGGATTGCTAGCCAAGATGAAAGGCGACAGAACACCTAATTTTGTCAGGCCATTTGTCTTGTACACCATAGGAAAATATGTATGCCCGACAACGCAGCAGTATGTGGACAACAGATACCTTGGGATTGTTAGAAACGTTGAGACAATAAAGAGCACCAATTTTGGACAGCTTACATTTGACCATCTTATGGCTAGCGTCAGGAAATTTGTAAATGGTGGAGCAAATCTGGAGGGCAACCTACCACTGCTGCAGGTAATACAATCATTATTAACATACCATACATTTAATTTTATGGAAAATTTTCTAAGTTGTTTTTGTTGTAGTGTAGACGTGGTACTACGAGAAGTGGAGGGTGCACCAATTGGACTCTACCATCTCGTATGCATCAAGGTTAAGGCCGCTGATCCAAAACTGGAGTGACAAGAAGGCACAGAAGGTTGACAACATAATCAACAAAAATTATATAGGGGTTGGAGAGGTAAAGTGTTAGCTAGTACTGTGTGCCTGGATTATCTACCATATGTTTTGAATGATACTAACGACACTAACATGCAGTATGTCGATGACCTGCTGCGGCCTTTCAATCCGCCACCAGTTGGGACGCCGGTCAAACCAAAGACTGACGGTCAGGTAAATGATGAACATCAGGCACAAATATATATTGTAACTTTGCAAGTACAATCAAAGTCATATGCTTCTAACTGCTTGTAATTGCATGATAAGGCACTCATGGGCCGTCTATTGGCTGATTTGAAAGAAGTTGCCTCCATTGTGCGGGAGGCCAGTGCACAACAATTTGATAGGATGTGCACCCTTGGAAAAAATGGACGAGTGCCTTTGGCGTACACTTGCGAACGGCAGACGCACGGATGACCTCAGCACAGAATTCAATGTAAGTACACCATTATGAGTTTCTATAAATAATTTTACTATCAATAGTCTCCACACTAACACATTTTTTTAAGAACCACCGCTATGGAATATTTGATGTTGATCGCCCAGGAGTAGAGGACATACATCTATCTGACCTGGGAGTACCTGCGGACCCAATGGAGATCCCAGGAGAGAATACTACTCACCAGCAAAAACAAAAAGATGACACGGAGGTCATTGCCAAAGGCATTTCTGCTAAGGGAATACAAAAAGATAACATGGATGCCCCCATGAAGAACGGAGCTGAAGATTTGCAGCCTGCTCCTAGTTTGCAATCGCGAAAGCATTCAAAACCACCACAAGCCTTAAAGCTTTCATGGTGATACACATTTTACATCTAACTGATTTTGTTTTAAGTTAACGCAGATTCGTAGCTAACATATGATCTTCCACGTTCAGGATGAAGAAGACAGAGTTGTTGCTGCAGCTTGCAAGGAGAGTCTCAAGAATGTTTCACAGCTTTATAAAGAGCTGGATGCTTCGCAGGGTGCTCCGAGTTTGGATTCGCGAAAGCATTCCAAAGCCACCACAAGCCTTGAAGCTTTCCTGGTGATGCACATTTTACAGTTAACTGGTTTTGTTTTTTTATTTCGCGCAGATTGAAAGCTAACAAGTGCTTTATTTTGAATCACAGGATCCTCTGAATTTGAGGCACAATGAGAATGTGCGAAAGGCTGAAGAAAGAAGAGATCAAGATGATGAAGATGCCAGTATTGAGGTGGGGGAGAGGCAGGTACCAAAAGCAAACACCGGTCTGCCAAGGCTAAGGGAATAAGGGAGGAGGAAGAGCCCCATGTCTTCCCAGTTGATGAGGACAACTATGATGATTCTTTAGCAAAGCAGCGACAAGATAGTGTGGTTGATTCCATGCGACCAACTCGTGCAAGCAGCCGGAAAAGAGTGGCATCTTCATTATTGTGCCATGAAGATTATGTTATGTACGACAGTGATAAGAAGAGAAAGAAAAACAGGACTCCATCGGAGTCTACCAACAATTCCAAGGACACAAAGAATACAAAGAGGAAAAACCATGCAAGCAATTTAAAAGATACAAACACAGGTGCTTCGAGGCTGGAGATCGGCCTTGACAAGTTTCGACAGATTTACATGGCCGAAATTGTCAACACCTCAGATCTTGATAAACAATTGGTGGTAATTGATGACATTGTTCTGCTACAGAAGCATTTGCAATGCCTGACCATGACAGATGGAGGCGAAGATGACAAATGGTTGGGTGACAAAGTAAGATATTTGCCAAATTAGTTTATCAATTTTCTTTTGCACAGTACAATTAACTTGAATTTTCTTGTAGTTGGTTGATGCTGTGATTCAGATCGTGTGTCATGATCATCCTAAGGACATAAGGGATGGGCAACTGGTTTACATTGAGAGGGTGGCCGGCGTCGCTATGCTCGAAAGAGATGGTAAGGTAGAGAACTGCCACGAGGCCGCTTTGGCGGGCAGTCATGGAACAACAAAAGGAGACAACTACCTCATACATGATCTGGTGCCATCTAACCATGACATAAACACATTTATTTTTCTAATTATTATGCATGTTGATGTAATCATCTTTGCTGTCTAGGTTTCTCTACCTACGAACATGGCGAACACCCACTGGTTCCTTGTGGTCGTAAACCCCAGAAGGAGGGAGATTCAGATTCTTGATTCACTTTTCGGCTACGTAGTACGCACACAAGTGGTTCACATGGTGAGATTTTAAACGTCTTTCAATATAACACAGGATTTAGCATCATACCTAACCATGAACCATGAGCAACTTCTCATACCATGGACTTTGGAAGATACGTGGGGGGGGGGGGAAGCACATCTGAGAGTATCGCTGCGAATCAATGGACCACAAAGCCATACATGGCAAGACATTAACGTGACCCGATGGACAGTAAAGCATGTTCCTGTGCCAAGACAAGATGACAAGTCAGACAATAGTATTAGCTTCTAATTATTTTTTCATTGTAAATACGAAATAATTGTTGTAGTTCTTCTTGTGCACTCTACATGCCGAAGAACATCGAATTCTTTACGGGAGAAGATCTTACGCTGCGTTATGACCAAGTGCGTAGAGTAACACCTAAAATTTTGTCAATTTTGTAAAGATATGGAACGATACTAACATATCCTCCCATGCAGGTATACATCGACAATTATAGAAGAGAGCTGCCTGTTGTCCTTCTTAATTCGCCCTACAACAAATTGAAGTCCATGAAAAGGCTGAAGACGTACAATGCTAGCCTATCGGATGCAGCTGCGATTGAAGATCATGAAGATGCAAGTAGTTAGTCCAGCAGTGGTTGATTCTTAGATATGGAGTGTACACTTGGTTATGAAGCGGTAGAGTAGGGTGTGGTTTGGTTTTAGTCCCGTAGAAGGTTTCCTAGCCATGTTCTTAGTCCAGTGCGGATTAATCAAGTTGTAATATTTCACAGTACTGGTTCCAAATACTATTCTTAAAATTAATTTGGTCTGCATGGGAGACGCTGAAACATATATTTTCTTTTTACAACCAGAACTTTTGAAGCTTAGGAACGTCGGAGTCTGGACGAGATTCAGAACAATTACATCGCTAGTTAGAAGTTTCAGATTTTTTTTAAGATCGCTAGTTAGAAGTTTCAGAAAAATTTCAGCGAGTGCTGAAATATTTTGGCCGAAATTCAGTGAGGCTGAAATATTTTGGCTGAAAGGCAAATATTGCAGTGAGTGCTGAAATGAATAAAGTTCATTTATTTCATCGAAATCTCACCGAAGTGAAAACCATGGTGTCGTGCCATCTTGAGCAGCACCAGACATGATTCAGTATTATTAACAAAATTTGGTCTCACATATACGAGGAAAAAAGGTATGAGCATGAGCATGCAAGATCGGATGGGCAATAAAATAGCTTCACAAGAGAGTAAAATACTTCACGTGTGAAGACTCAATTCTAGTTGACTTTAGAACCAGTTTTCATCTTAAAAGAGGTCCAGTGAACTACTTATAACCAATAATAAAAGCGGTCCAGTTCTTTTGGCTGATTTTCAAAGAAACGAGAACTATATCTTTTTGATGATCGTGATTCTCAGGAGACCTACGTGTTGTTACGCAACTTACCTTAGCTTTTTTACACCATAACTTACGTTTGCTAAACTCTCCACGCCCTCCCTAATATTCAACTAGGTGGGTCCCCTCCCTTGATTTCCTCCAACCGAAGAAATCTATATGTAGATATATGCCCGGGTTGTTACGGTCCATATAAATAGGGATCCTTTGAAACCTCGTAGATCATAGTTCGTCCTTCTGCGCCACCCAAACCAGCAAGACCGAAGGACGGAGCAACCCAGGAATCCAGCAAAACCGAATGACGGAGCCAAACATGAATCCTCTGGTAACTCCCCACGATCTCCTGCTGCAGCCGCCGCTATTTTTCGTGCCATGATCTTCCTCCCATGATCTCTTCCTGCAACCCCACTCGTTGTTTGCATATTCATGTAACTCAGCATGTTTTTAAACAAATTAAGTTGGGGGGCGTTAGGGGAGGGCGCTAGGATTTGTTTCCTACTAGATTGGCAGTTCATTGATTAATTACAGGCTAGATCTTAGCGTCTGGTCTTGTCGATGCCAATTAGTGCAGCGGGCGCTTGCCTTCTTTTTTCCTTCCGCACGAGTTATGGAAGGCATCGATGGCCCATGTTTTAATTCCATACTACTGACCATGATTAGCGCCTAGAGTTGAGGAGACCACGGTTGGATAGTTTTTTATTTTCCAATCTTTATTTTATTTCAGATAAGTGCCTTGCAATGGAGACTACCTTATATGACCGTTCAAACGTAACCAAGCTGAATCTAATGATAGTATTTGCACATTCATGGAACTCAGCATGCTTGTACCTCATGCAGTAGCGTAGAGCACAATTTTTATGTTGGTATATATAAGTTGTATTCGTTTGTATGAGTGTTTAAATTGTATACCATGCTGAATCTAATCACACTTGCACATCCATTGAACCCAGGATGCTTCTTTGCCGCCATATGAGGAGTTCATAAACTGATTAAACACGCAGCAAAGGATGTACATCCAGTTGATAGGACTGGGTGGACTTCTCAAGAAACCTAGCATCAAATTAGACGTGTATTGTGCCTGGCCATCGCTAATTCATATGATGCAGAGCAGGATGCCTTTATCATCAATGGGAGACCATGTAGGATCACACTAGAAGACGTAGCGCATATAACAGGCATGCCCTGCCATGGGAAGAAGCACGACCCTTCAAATCTTGATGATAATATGGAGTTGTGGAAGAAACTGAAAGACCGTAATGACACCAAAATAACTTTCAAAGGATTGCTAGCCAAGATGAAAGGTGACAGCACACCAAATTTTGTCAGGCCATTTGTCTTGTACACCATAGGCAAATATGTATGCCGAACAAAAGAGGAGTATGTGGATAACAAATATATTGGGATTGTTAGAAATGCTGAGACGATAAAGGGCACAAATCTTGGACAGCTAACGCTTGACTATCTTATGGATAGCGTGAAGAATTTTGTAAATGGTGAGGCAATTCTGGAGGGGAATCTACCACTGCTGCAGGTAATTCGTAGTAGTACAATTATCAGTTACCTAACATACATTACATAATGTACAAGAATGTTTGTAAACTGCTTTTGTTGTCATGCAGACATGGTACTACGAGAAGTTCAGAGTGCACCGATTGGACTCTAGCATCTCGTATGAATCAAGGTTAAGGCCGCTGATCCAGAACTGGAGCGAGGAGAAGGCAAAAAGGGTTGACAATATAATCCAGAATAATTATCTGGGAGTTGGAGAGGTAAAATGTCAGCACATTGCCTAGATTATGTAACATATATATTTTCTAAATCATACTAACGACATTAAACTGCAGTATGTTGAGGACCTAATGAGGCCTTTCATTCCAGCACGAGATGGTACGCTGGCCAAACCGAAGACTGGCGCTCAGGTAAATGACTTACATCAGGAACAAATATATATTGTAACATTCCAACTAGTATGAAGTTATATGATTCTAACTGTTTCAAAGTCTCAGATTAAGGTACTCGTTGGACGTGTATTGACTGATTTGCAAGAAGTTGCCTCCCTCGTGCGGGAGGCCGGTGCAGAACAAGTCGATAGGATGTGCACCCTTGAAAAGAAAATGGATGGGTGCCTTAGGCGTACCCGTACAAATACCAAGCTCACGGAGGACCTCATCAAAGAATTGTACGTAAGCCTAGAATTA
The DNA here is from genome assembly GCF_018294505.1 of Triticum aestivum. NCBI lineage: Eukaryota > Viridiplantae > Streptophyta > Magnoliopsida > Poales > Poaceae > Triticum > Triticum aestivum. Next base: position 2,297 of record NW_025231583.1, on the reverse strand, counting down.
TGAGATTAGTATATATAATTGGAAATTTACATGTACAAGTTTTTTTCTAAATTAGTTTACTATGAAAACACCCCATACTAACATGTATTTTTTAAAGAAAAAACGCGATGGAATATTTTCAGGAGTGGAGGACATACATCTATCTGACCTCGGGGCACCTTCACACCCAATGGAGGCCTCTGTTGAGAATGCTGAGCAGACTTCTACCCAGGGGAAACAAAAGGATTTCACGGAGGTCGCTGCTAAGCATGATTGTAAGTAGGGAATAAAAACTGATGACATGGAGTCCCCCCATGAAGAACCTTGATGAAGAACGCATGCATGTTAACTTAATTATGAAACAATCATTGTCGTTTCAGAAATAACATGTGATCTTCCACGTACAGGATGAAGCATTCGGAAGAGCTGCTGTAAAAATCAAACAAGATCTCAGTGGTGTTCATAAGCTTTTGAAAGAGGTGGATGATATCCAGGGAGCTCCTAGTTTTGATAAGAAAATGCATTCCAAAGCCACCACAAGCCTTGAAGATTTCCAGGTGATGCACATTTTACCTATAATTGAGCAAGAATCTGCTAAAGGCTAACACGCGGTTTATTTCGTATGACAGAATCCGTTCAACAGACGGAGTAAGCAGCACTCTATGACGGCTACGGGATCGCGAGATCCTGAAGAGCCCCGTGCCTTAACAGATGATGACAGCCATGATGAATCCTTTCGAAAGCAGCAACAAGTAAGTGTGGTTGAATCGACGTCACCAAATCATGGGGCGAAAAGAAAAGGGTGGTATTGCAATTATTTAAGAATGACGAGTATGCTTCGTACGATACTGAGAAGAAAAACAGAAAAACAAGACTCCATCAGAGTGTACAAATGATTCCGAGGACACGAACAATAAAAAGAGGAAAATCGGCTCTATCAACTTAAAAAAGAGGTCAGAAGTTCATGAAACCCAGAGGGACCAGCTAGACGTGGTTAGATTGGATTTCGTGGCGTCACTGATCAACACTACAAATCGTGAAAAACAAATGGTCTTAGTTGATGACATTGTCGTGCTATCAAAGCATTTGCAATGCCTCACCCATAAAGATGAATCTGAAGATGGCGTATGGTTGGGTGACGAAGTAAGATAGTATGTCACAAATTAGTTTATGAAGTTTCATTTTTGTACAATACAATTAACTTGATTATTGTTGTAGGTGGTTGATGCTGCGATCCAGCTCATGCGTCATGATGAACCAATTGACACAAGAGACGGCCAACTGGTTTACATTGAGAGGGTGGCCAGCGTCGCTAAGCTCGATAGAGATGGTAGGATAGAGGAGTGCTACGAGGACGCTTTGGCAGGCATTCCTGGAACAACACAAGGCACCACCTACCTGAAACATGATATGGTATTTTAACCTGATGTAGAACAGATTTTTTTATTACTATGCACGTTGATCTAATTATCTGTGCACTCCAGGTTTTCCTACCTACGAACAGTTTAAACATCCACTGGTTCCTTGTGGTCGTAAACCCCAGAAGGAAGGAGATTCAGGTTCTTGATTCACTTTTCCACTGTATGGTACCCAGAGAAGTAAATAACATGGTGAGAATTTCAACATATTTAATTATAAGAAAGGATTTAACATCGTATGTAAGTATTAGTCGTAGGCAACTTCTCATCCCATTGGGCTTGCAGGTACGTGGGATGGAAGCACATCTGAGAGCAGCGATGCGAGTCAATGGGATTGAATGCAATGCATGGAAAGAGATTAACGTGACAAAATGGCCAGTACGGAATATTAATGTGCCAAAATCCGATGAGACGTCAGTCAACAATATTAGCTTTTGTTTTTGTTTTAGATTGTTAATATCTGAAATGCTGATCTAACAACATAAAATGTTGCAGTTCTTGTTGTGCACTGTACATGCTGAAGAACATCGAATTATTTACGGGAGTAAAACTGAGGTTGCAATATGACGAAGTACGTAGAGTAACACCTAAAATTCTGTCATTTTTTGAAACGTATGGAACGATGCTAACATATCTTCACATGCAGGCCTACATCGACAAATTCAGAAGAGAGCTACCTATTGTGCTTGTCGATTCACCCTACAACAAAATGAAATATAGGAATAGGTTCAAGCAGTACCATGCTAGGCTATCGGATGCAGCTGCGGTCGAAGACGACGATGATGCAAGTAGTTAGTCCAGCATTGTGGTTCATTCTTACATGTGGAGTGTACACTTGGCCATAAAGCGATAGAGTAGGGTGTGGTTGGGTTTTAGTCTCGAAGAAGGTTTCCTAGCCGT